>NC_142950.1:14195474-14287974 GCF_046866305.1 Octopus bimaculoides
ACAATGGGTATTTTTTAATGAAATTTTCCACAAATACTTTCCGGGTGGTGTACAGGAATTCAAAGGGGGTGGGGATGGTAGGCGTAAACACAAACATGCTGATACACACCACATAATGTTTTAAAAATTCCAAGTTGATTTTGTAGAGATAAATGTGACACGTGTCTGTTTGTATGTGTGCGCGACCATCAATTTTATTTCCCATTAAATTCCGACATTATCGTAATCTACACCATCTAAAAGGTATTTGTAAAAAATTTCATTAAAAATATCCATTTTTCTGAAAGTTATGAGGAAACAAACTCCGAGAGTGGGGCACATCTATGTAGTAATGCCGTCTTTATTTACCAAAACAATAAGGATGTGATTTGATGGAGATTTATTTGGCTACTGTGTCTAGTAAATCAAACGACCGCATAGAGGTCCCTGTCTCGTCTTTTTCAAAATCTAAATACTACAACCTTTGTTGTTCGTCCATTTAGTTTCAGGTCTTAGCAAGCAGAAACGAGAAATGGTTCACAATAACAAAGAATTAGTCAGTGAGTTTCGTCTGCGATGTTTAGGACTGACATAATTTAGCATTTAACCAACCGGATATTGACACAGTTAACTCGGATCTGGGGTCATACCAGCACAAACATTAACCACGTTGTTTCATATTTCGCAGTTACTTTGTCATATATATATATATATATATATATATATATATATATATATATATATATATATATAGCTATTTGTTTGTTATGGCGCGAATACTAACAGAGGATACGAAGAGTGTGGGCGCGCGTGTGAGTAAAATAAAAATGAGCTGTGTTCGTGAAAGAATGTGAGAAAGAATCCGTGTGTATGAGTATAAGCTGGAGAGGGTTAAATTACAAATTGTCCATTGTAAATTTTACTAACCCATTAAACTTGTAATCAAATAAAAACATTCAACTTTCTTTTTTTTAAATTTAAACTTTTTTTAATTCTCACAATTCGTTTCTTCGTCATCAAAACAACTTTTCTCACAGCTTTGGAAAATACAATTAAAGAGAAAAAAAGGTGACAGAGCCTCTATCTGGTTATTCAGCCTGTTAAAAATAGTAACCAAATTCACTCAATTCTCACCCTATTACCAGTATCGTTTTAAGGTGTCACTTGGGACTTTGGTCCGTTGTGAGCTCTATGACTCATAAAGCCGGAGCTTAACTTGGTTTCCATGGTGAATAAATGACCGAGATTACAACACTACTTCCACTGGATTGGATGCTATTCCATCGCAGGCTTAATTTCACAACTATTACTGAAAGTCATTTACAATTGAGAAGACTGGAGCAACGTAAAAGGAAATGTTTTGTTCAAGAATACAATGCACTGCCATGTCCGGAAAGCAAAAACACAATCTTAGGATCGTGAGTGTAGCACCCTAACCATTAGGCCACGGGCCTTAATGCATTGCTTGAGTACATTCGAAAGTTGCCTGAGAATCCCAAGGGTTTAGGACCCCGAAACTAATCTATATATGCCGTGGTTTGCTGCCGAGAAATTAATATTCTAGGTTCCATTGTATTGCTTTGCTCTGTGGAGAGTGGGACGGGTTCTAACGCTGCTGTTAGGACGGTTCTGTTATCTTGAAAATACCAGAACGGACGGGCCTAACAATGTAGTTCCACTTTTCTATTATTCTTTTACTTGTTTCAGTCGGCCATGCTGGAGCACCGCCTTAATGGGTTTTAGTCGAAGAAACCGTCTCCAGGACTTATTCTTTTTAAGCCTGGTATTTATTCTATCCTTTTCTTTTGCCGAATCGCTAAGTTACGGGGTCGTAAACATCGCTTGTCAAGTGACGGTGGGGGAACACGGGCTTCTTTCAGTTTCCGTCTACTAAATCCACGCACAAGGCTTTGGTCGGCCCCAGGCTATAGTAGAAGACACTTGCCCGAGGTGTCACTGAACCTGGAACCCTGTGGTTGGGAAGCAAGTTTATTACGACACAGCCACACCTGCGCCTATATACATATTGCTAAAAGAAACTAGACTGATTACCGATCTATTCGATTAGAACTGACCTGCATTAGCTTGCAGTTAGGGGATTTAAAAATTGAAAGTAAATTGACCAGAAATGTTGACAGTGACCTTGTAGGACATTACTCGTGAACTCGTAAGAGACATAGGGGAAGACGGGACAAAATGGACTCCTTGTTGGAAAAGTTCGATATTTCCGTAAAAAATGCACACATCATAATGTAAACTGCTATGTGCATAGAGAATAGCCATTCACATGTTTCTGCGTAGTATGATTAACTGGGGGGGGGGGACTTGTATAGATATGTGCAAAAGAAATTTTTATCAGACATGGTCCGGTTTGTCCCAGCACTGGGGCAAAAGGATCCAGATTGGACCGTTTTGCCCCATAAGAATGTTTATTATATTCTGCCATATTCAAATACATACTTGTGTGTATTATACTGGAATACATCTTTTATTTATAAAACAACTGAAAATGACATAAATGAAAGTAAACTATGATCATGAGAAATACTGTTTCCTGGTCAGCAAGGTAGCTGATTAGGGGACATCAATTTCACAAATGAATGTAACGTCATCAGTTTCAACCCCAGCACATTTTTTATGTGCCCATTCCATGCACAGCTGGCATTCAATCCAATTTCCTGTCGGGGGTTCTTGATAAAGTTCGTCACAGAGAATGCAATGGAATTCCTTGTCTGTTGTTTTTGATGTGCAGACTGGTATCTTCTGCACACTTCAAGAGGTCTTGGGTTTGTGAGCATTTCTCCTTGCTGTTGGTTTTTTTCATGGTTCCGGGTTCAATCCCACTGCCTGAAATCTTGGGCAAGTGTCTTCTACTATAGCTTTGGGCTGATCAAAGCTTTGTGAGTGGATTTGGTAGGCGGAAACTGAAAGAAACCCGTCGTATGTATATATGTATGCATGTATGTATGTATGTATGTATGTATGTATGTATGTATGTGTGTGTGTGTGTGTGTGTGTGTATATATATATATATATATATATATATATATATATATATGGGGAGGGTGTTTTTTTTGTGTCTCTGTCCACCACTTGACAATCGGTGTTGGTGTGTTTACGTCGCCGGTACTTTGCGGTTCGGCAAAATAAAACGATAGAATAAGTACTAGGCTTAAAAAAAGGAATAAGTCCTGGGATCGATTACTTCGACTAACACCCTCCAAGGTGGTGCTATAGCATGGCCGCAGTCAAATGACTGAAAAAAATAAATGAATAAAAGACTACATACATACATACATACATAAATACATACATACATACATACATACATACATACATACATACATACATACATATCCATCTTCTGACTTGTCGGACAAGATTTAACAACAAACATGTCACCTCTTGACCGATCGATAAAAACAAACGAAGATAAGAAAAACGCAAATATAAAAAAATATAGAGAAAAAAAGCGCCACAACACACTCGGTTGTCATAGTAACAAAAATGGCGAATTTGTCAGTTGAACAGGTGAAAACGATCTCCTGTTTACCACCGGTAAGAACCGAAAACATCATTCTAAGAACGATATTAGTTGTTGCATCGTTCCGTTATTTGTTTAGTGTTCAGTGGTGTTACTTTTGAACCGTTTATACATTGTACAGTGATGTTATTACTCGAGGTGGTGGTGAAAAGTTCCTGGTTTTGGGTAAAACAAAATACAAGAGGATCACTTAATTTTGATATTTTCCCCTCTCAGATTCACAAACTTATTGCAGCTTTCCTTCTGTTTTTTCTTAGTCCTGTAAAAGAAATCCGGAAGGTTGAGCCCCAACTCGGCCTTTTGCGCGTCACCCTTAAAGCCAGAAACTTTTCAGCATTCCTTGTATATGTATGTGTGTTTATACAATGTATGTATGAGACGGCGGCGGTGGTGGTTGTGTTTTGTCTCCTGGTCAGACCTTATGGAAGCTATTCCATAAGTGACCATCCAGTCTGTTTTTGTTGTTGTTAATATAATTGTTGTTGTTAATATAATTGTTGTTGTTGTTTTAGAGACCTGGTGTAACTAGGTTTACTTTGTCTACTTTTACTTTCAATTTTAATGGTGGTTGACAGTAATGTGACGGAGATTTGGTTGCTATTTTTAGCCGGTCGATCGAATACGTAGAGTTGATATGCTGTGTATGTGTGTGTGTGTGTGTATGTGTATGTGTGTGTGTGTGTGTGTATGTGTGTGTATATGTTTGTATGTGTGTGAGCGTGTGCATGTGTGTGTGTACATATGTGTGTAAGATGTGCGTCTAAGATGTGCAAAATGCGTACACGAGCGTTTGCATAAAATCCATGTGTGTGCCAGACGTATGTATGTGTGTGTGTATGCGTGTATGTGTGTATGTGTGTGTATGTGTATGTGTTTTCGTTCGCAGCCACTTTTCATACAACTTAATGAAGGAGCTTAGTTCCAGCTGTTAGAAACAATAGCCAAGTCTCTCTCGAATTATTTCTTTGAAAAAATTTACCTTAGATAATTTGGGTCTCAGTGTATGAATAAAAAAAAATGATACGTTAGTATGGGATGGCTTAGGGTGAACTGTTGATATACTCGATCATGTTTGGTCTGGAACTAAACAAGATTTTACGTCGTTAAAACCATTGAAAAACGCATGAACATCTTCTAATGTTATTTCTTGCCTCTTAACATTTCAAGCTTTGTGTGAAAGTAAAAACATTGATTTTTAACAACACGGCACATATGAAAGGAGCGCGGTCTCTCGGGTACTCTCGGGTACGCAAGAAAAGTGCGTGGTCCTTCGGGTACGCGGGTCAGTCTCTCTGACACACCGGAGAAGAGTACGGCTCTTCTACACGTAGTCTCCTCATTGATTAGTGAGCTTCTTTGGCCAGTCTCTTCTGCTGTTGTTGCGATAGATGTTGTGTTTTTAGTTGTGATATTGACTGTATTGCGGTTCTTATCTGTTTTTACACTTTACAATGAGCAGAAAGAAACTTTTCGTTGGTGTTACCACATATGTGGTACCTGAGTCTTCTTTATCCTATTTCTACAAATAGACGATGGCCGTTTGGAAGCTCAGTTGAATCGGAGATGTTTTCCGGGAATTTTGGTTAGGGCAGCATTCTGAATTCCATTCTTATCCCTGACCTGTTTTCCTAGCTAAGTTTTATCAACCCCAGAATTACTGTGCCACCAGGTACTCGACGTCTCTTTCTGGCGGCACATTCACCACATTCACCTTCCCCACCGACCGCTTCCTATAAATTGGTTTTCACCGGAGGAGTGGAGTTACTTTTCATATCGCTCTTTCAGAAGAATCTGACTTAGACTGTTCAACAACCGCAGGCATGGCTAGCTATGAAGTCAAGAAGCTCGCTTTGCCCCGTGCTGACCAATGCCTTATCAATGAATCTGGTGCACAGAAACTGTGTGAAGCTTGTTATATATATATATATATATATATATATATATATAGCCTGCGTGGATATCCACCCACCACCATCCACACCGCCTTTGCCAGAGCACGTTCTGTGGACCGTGCATCTGCTCTCTCCCCCGAACCCGCCCTGCCGTTTCCCGCCTCCCTTTTCCCCTCACCTACCATCCCACCACCCTACCCCTCCAACGCTTCATTCTCCGAGCTTTTCGGCGCCTCCAGTCCGACCCCTCCACCTCCCACATCTTCCCTAATCGACCCCTCCCCTCCTTCTAACGAGCCCACAACCTACGGGACCTCTTGGGCCACAGCTTCTTCCCCAACCCAACCTCCCAACCTGGCTCGTTCCCTTGCTCCCGCCCACGCTGCCGCACTTGCTCTTACCTCTCCAACACCACCCTCCTCACCAGCACCCATCACCGACCCTATCGCATCACCGACTCCTTCACCTGCACTTCTACCAACATCATCTATTGCATCTCCTGCTCTCTCTGCCATTCTCTGTACATCGGACAAACGGGGCGCCGCCTGGCCTACCGATTCGCGGAACACCTCCGAGACATCAACGTTGGCAATGACACCCCGGTGTCACGCCACTTCCGTTCTGCCGGCCACTCCTTGCAGCAACACCTGTCCGTGTTTGGATTGTCCATGCACAGGGGCCATCCGGACTCCCGTTTGCGCCGTGAACAGGGTTTAATCTTCTCTCTTCGTTCCTTTGCGCCACATGGGCTCAACTCCCCTCCCCTCTTCATCTAACCCCTCCTCCTGCCTCTCTCCCCTCCCCCACATCCCCTCCCCCACATCCCCTCCCCCACATCCCCTCCCCCACATCCCCTCCCCACATCCCCTCCCCACATCCCCTCCCCCACATCCCCCCTCATCCCCCACACCCCCCTCACCCCCCATCCCCCACCATCCCCCACCCTCTCCCCCACCCTCCCCCCACCCTCCCCCCACATCATCTCCCCCACCTCCTCTCCCCCACCTCCCCTCCCCCACCTCCCCTCCCCCACCTCCCCTCCCCCACCTCCCCTCCCCCACCTCCCCTCCTCCCCCTCCTCCCCTCCTCCACCTCCCCCTCCTCCCCTCCTCCACCTCCCCTCCTTCCCCCACCTCCCCTCCTGCTCCGACTCCTACTTCTTTGTACGTCTCTTCACCTCTCTTCACTCCTACTTCTATTCACTCCTACTTCTCTTCCTACTTCTCTTCATTCCTACTTCTCTTCACTCCTACTTCTCTTCCCACTTCTCTTCACTCCTACTTCTCTTCCCACTTCTCTTCACTCCTACTTCTCTTCACTCCAACTTCTCTTCCTACTTCTCTTCACTCCCACTTCTCTTCACCCCTACTCTTTCTCTCCTCTCTCTTACTCTCTCTCACTCTCTTCTCTCGTACTCCCCCTCTCTCACTCTTACTCTCTACACTCTTACTCTCTCACCCTTACTCTCTTACTCTCTTCTCTCTTTCCCTCTCTCTCACTCTCTCTCACTCTTACTCTCTACACTCTTACTCTCTACACTCTTACTCTCTTACTCTCTCACCCTTACTCTCTCACTCTCTTCTCTCTTTCCCTCTCTCTCACTCTCTTCTCTCTCACTCTCTTCTCTCTCACTCTCTTTCTCTCTTTCTCCCCCCTCTCACATCCACCTTCCCCCTCTCTCACATCCACCTTCCCCCTCTCTCACATCCACCTTCCCTCTCTTATACCCACCCTCTCTCCTCTCTTCCTCTCTTTCTCTCCCCTCCCATACCCACCTTCCCCCTCTCTTACATCCACCTTCCCCTTCCCCCTTCATCGTCAACACCCCCTCATAAGCTCATCCCACCACACCCCAACACACTCCTACTCTACCTTCCCACTCCACCCCATCCAATTCCTTACACCCACCACCCACCCTACCCACGTACCGCACCCTACCCACAGACTCCTACCTCTACCCCACCCTCAGCCTAACCCACACTCCACCCATGCCTTCCCCACCTCCCAACACCCTCACATCACATCACACCAATACCCTCGCATCACACCACGCACACACTACAACTGACCAACTACTTTCTCCCTTCCCCATTTTTACACTACATACGTCAAGATCACCAGCATTCTATCTCCCACACACACAGCCCCTCGTTCTTCGATCACCGTTTGTTATCTCCCCCTTTTCTTAGCTCTCCTGAAAAAAGAATTTCTAACTTCCGGTCAGTCATTGTTATGATCAACCATTATTATGATTGACCGTTGACTGAAAACTATTCAATTTTTTTTCTCCTTGTCTCCGTATTCTTTCTGTTGAAGAGCATAAGCTCGAAACGTCAAAGACTTTCCGTATTCCCGAGCGTCATACTAATACATCCTTTTGTTATTTACACCACCTGTCCTCGTCTGTTGTTGTTTTTTCGTACATTCTCCCATATATATATATATATATATATATATATATATATATATATTAATGAATCTGGTGCACAGAAACTGTGTGAAGCCTGTTATATATATATATATATATATGGTGGTTGTCTACTCCTTATGCGGAGTTTGACCACCCCTTGTACTTACACCTTAGATTTACCGTGGCGTCTGATGTAGCTTTTCAAACTAGACAATGTATTGAAAAGACACCCACATAGATTGCATATCCAATTTGGACCACCGAGAGCTACAATTAAGTTCTGATCTTTGTGGATATTAAAATGTCTTTTGAGGCTTCCGTTAGATTTGCAGACCTTATGGCATACAGGGCATTGAAAGGTGTGCACAGATATATAGGCAGAGTAGTTGGTGGAGGCTCGTTTTTCAAGGGTCCGCAAATGAGATTTGAGCCCAACAAAAGAATGGCGTGGTTTGTCACAGACTGCGCACACAAAAAGGTCACCGAGATTCACCTCCTCGTTGATCACAACATTCTTCTTCAAATCTTTCTTTGTGTGTGTGTGTGTGTGTGCGCGCACATGCGAGCATGCGTGTGTGTGTGTGTGTATGGTCACCGCTTGACAACCGTTGTTGGTTTGTTTATGTCTCCGTAAATTAGCTGTTTGGCAAAAGAGACCGATAGAATAAGTACCCGAGCTATAAAAGAATTACAACTTGGTGGGGGGGGGGGGGTCGATTTGTTCGACAAAAACCCTTCAAGGCAGTGCCCCAGAATGACCACAGTCCAGTAACTGAAACAAGTAAAAAGTATAAGAGATGGGCAAGCGTGCCTGGCAAAGTTTATTTGGTTCCAGATGGTCCTTAGGCATTTTGGAGGAGCTTCTTCAATCAACAGCGTTCCGTCTCAAAACCCTGGTAAGTCATTTTGCGCCCCTCGACTCCTTTTATTGTTTCTGTGGACAAGGCTAAGATGACTTTCCATCTGTCTTTTTCTGGACAACTCAATTTAACTCTCAGATTGTTTTCTATTTCAATTAACTTAGTAACAATCGCCGTTTTAGCGACAAAACCTCATTTACCGTTACATTTTCCTCTGTAGCCGTATTTAGTGTTAATGTGAAGGCGCGTGGGTTAGTAGACAGTGTTGCACTCAAGATCGCAAGATCGTGGTTTCGTTTCCTGGACCTGGCAAAAAAGCACTTCATTTCCCGTTGCTCCAGTCCACTCAGCTGGCAAAAATGAGTAATTCTGCGATGGACTGGTGTCCTGTCGAGGTAAAGAACATAAACGCCACGGAAACTAAGAGATCGGTCCTACGGGTCTATATGACTTGGGAAGGGTCTTTATCCTTATATCCTGATCTGAGTCACTTATACGACATGGGAAGCGAGTGACCAGCTCTGTGAATCCCAGGACTCGCCACAATAATGTCCAGCAGCACTTTTTTTTTTTACTAGTAGTATTGCTGCTACTACTCTTTTACTTGTTTCAGTCATTTCAGTGTGGCCATGCTGGAGCACCACCTTTAGTCGAGCGAATCGACCCCAGGACTTATTCTTTGTAAGCCTAGTACTAATTCTATCGTTCTCTTTTGCCGAACCGCTAAGTTACGGGGACGTAAACACACTAGCATCGGTTGTCAAGCAATGTTGGGGGGACAAACACAGACACACAAACATACACACACACACACACACACACACACACACACACACACACACACACACACATATACATATACATATATACGACGGGCTTCTTTCAGTTTCGGTCTACCAGCTCTACTCACAAGGCTTTGATCAGCCCGAAGCTATAGTAGAAGACACTTGCCCAAGGTGCCACGCAGTGGGACTGAACCCAGAAACATCTGGTTCGTAAGCAAACTACTTACCACACAGCCACTCCATCGCCTATTGTTGTTGTTACTGGGGGCGGCGGTACCGGTGGCGACGGAGGGTCGCGACAGAGGTAGACGGTAGGATGGTGACGGGGAGGTGGGTGAATAATGCATTGTTTTTCGTGCAACAAAAAAGCGTTTCTGGTTGATAGTAAGAATAATGGAGGGGGGGGGGGTGTTTCTAGTAGTCATCACAGTGATGGTTTGGTCCTGCTACCATCTCGGTTGTCTTTTTTGTCAGCCGATGGCAGGAAGTAATGGTGATGAATAGTGTGTCAATGGTGGTGGTGGTGGTGGTGGTGATAATGGTGGTGGTGGTGTTAGTAGTGGTGTTGGTCTTGTTGTTGCTAGTGGTAGTGGTTATGGTGGTTATTACATTCTGCATTGGGATCTATTTCAAAACGGGGGCACCAGTATTTTCTTAACGAAACACTAACGAAACACTTTGAAACTTGGGACACTGGTAGAATGTGTCATATGAAACATCTTTTACTCTTAGTCTTCTTAACAAAAAAACGTACATCGCAAGTTATTCCATGTTAAAGTTGTCGTATTTCTGTAATTTCAACCAATCACTGACGTCCATTCAGCCGAATACATTAAGTGCTGGGCGGTCATAAAAATGTTATTCCCTGTGACATATTTCATCCGGTTTAATCGTAATTTATACGCATATATTGTTTATATAATAAATTACGCTGTGCGTATCTATGTGTGTAACAATTTTAGAGTTCGGATTCTAGAGTTAGGGTTAGGGTTAGGGTTAACAGTCTAGTTAGGGTTAGGGTTAGGATTAGGGGATTAATACGATATACACCGTTACAGCGCTAACTGTTTTCAACTGAATAGACGTCAGTGATTAGTAGAAATTATCGAAATAAGACAATTTTTTACATGAAATAAATTCGAATACAAAAATTTTTTTCTGTTCTATAACACAAAATAGATAAGTATACGAAGTTTGAAAGTCTTTCGGTACCAAAAACACTACATAAAACATAAATGAAAACTGGTGCCCCCGTTTTGAAATAGATCCCTGCATTGCAGAACTGGCCGACAACAGTCTATTTCTAGACTCATCTTGACAGATAGAACAAATATGAAGCAGCAGCCTGAAACGTTTGTTTGCACCCAGAAGGAATATACCAAAACAGGCGCGTAAAAGTTTTTTCCTGGAGGAAAAATTAATAGTAAAAACCTTAACATCAAATACTAATTGCAATGATATTGTACTGAGTAGGGACTTGAATGTCAAAGAATAGACCCAACATTTCGTCTGTGTCTCGTAAAAGGTGACTAAAAGGGGTTAAGGTTGGAGTTTACGACCTCGGAAAGACCTCACCAGCAACGACTACTCAAATTGACCCAGTTTATGGCAGATGGCACTTGCTTCCCAACCCACACAACCATGCTGTTTATACAAAATAAAATGAAATGAAAAAGAAAGGCATCGGGGGGGGGGGGGCGATGCATACCCTGCACGTAGATAACATTTTTTCGCAAATTATAATGTGGCTTACAATGTGTGCTTACCCATGCTTCTTAACTGAACTGAACTAAGCTTTTTTAAAATTTTTTTCTTTTTAATTATCGCCATGATAAGTATTTATATCCTGATGAGATTAAGAAATCAACAGATAAATAAACGAAACCCTCGAATCCATAACTGTACACACACACACACACACAAGACATACAAAGACAAACATGTTCGTATACACTCACGCACACAAATACATTAGCACATATTTCTTTATATTCATCCATTTTCCTCTCTGTTTGTTCTTCCTTTCTGTCTTTGTATTAATCGCCAGGGAGTAATTGCTGAAGATGCGCTGTGTAGCACTTTAAATCTGCCATCATGTGACAGGGCCAAGGACATCCAGTACAGTCTTTATTTGGAAATTGTGTACAATCACCTGAGATTTGCTGTCGATAAAGGTTTTACCTGGCCACAAGTTTGTCAGATCCCTTACATTGCTGGGAGTTTGCTTCAGAGAGTTAAAGGTGAGTACAGAATCTTAATATATCGAATTGTTTATTGACACCCAGGCAGTCTGCGCATGTGTGTTTTATCGCTTAGTATTAGTAGGAGTAAGGAGGCGCAACGGCCCAGTGGTTAGGGCAGCGGACTCGCGGTCATAGGATCGCGGTTTCGATTCCCAGACCGGGCGTTGTGAGTGTTTATTGAGCGAAAACACCTAAAGCTCCACGAGGCTCCGGCAGGGGGTGGTGGCGAACCCTGCTGTACTCTTTCACCACAACTTTCTCTCACTCTTCCTGTTTCTGTTGTGCCTGTAATTCAAAGGGGCCAGCCTTGTCACACTCTGTCACGCTGAATATCCCCGAGAACTACATTAAGGGTACACGTGTCTGTGGAGTGCTCAGCCACTTGCACATTAATTTCACGAGCAGGCTGTTCGGTTGATTGGATCAACTGGAACCCTCGACGTCGTAAGCGACGGAGTGCCAACCACCACCAGTTGGAGTAACCGTTTTGAGAATCGGGCCGCATGAAACATGGCTGATCATTATGCGGGCCGAACTACTAAAATAAAAAAATTCAAGGTAATTTTTCGATAAGTGTGCCATTTAGGAAGGGTATACCAACACAAGTGTACTATATCTGCAATTCTGTTTTCAAATTCTGTTTCAGTACAAAAGCTTCCCACGTTTTTGAAGTACCTCTTTACCCAGTCGAGAAACTGGTCGCAGATTCTCGGTCCGCGAAACTACAAACTCTACATGGAATTCCTGTGCCAGAGCATTGTACAGCATTTTCTACTCTACAAGCACGTCTTTAGTTTCGTACCCCGGAAGGTTCCCCAACTTAATCTCACCGTCTATACACCCGTTGAACCGAATTCGTTGTCTGAAGGAAAACCGATTGAAATTTGGAACTACGAGCAGCAGCTCGCCGAATTAGCAAACGAAGAACAGGAATTGTTAAAGAAATTTGAAAGTATGGAGACTAAATGTTCAAAAGAGATATTTGATGAAATTCTGGGTCCAACAGAGGAAAGTTTTCAGAAAGAGGTAATATACAAGCTGTCTTTGTATGTATATATTTGTGTTTGTGTGATCTTTTAATAGAATTCAACAGTGTGAATTACTGCAAAACTTATGGTACTGGACTATTGAATTTTCAGTAATATGTTGTATTTTAGTGTAAGTGATTGAGTATACGTTTGTGTCCTTCACATCATTGTCAGACTCTACTCGACGTACAGATCCTTTAACTCTTGTGATTGTAACGCGAACATCTTTACCCTTCGCCCACATCGTGTCTTGTAGTGTTAATAACACGTGGCTTAAAAAGGAAATCTTCATTGATGACAATGTTTTACTCTTAGTTCAGCGGTTGATGTTGCATTCAAATGTTTTGCCAGTTTTCAGCATGTTTTCTACGATTTACAATTTTGCATAGTTTCCAATGTTACACTTTTGCTACCTCATCGTGTCGCCACAACTTATAATGGTTTTGGGCATGTCTAGGACATTCGTTCACGATATGGGCAAAGGTTTCGTCTACTCTTTAACAGATACGGTACAGTGGAGACACTTGTTTATTCCTAAGGTTGATCTTCTACTTTGTGGCCAAAGCTTGGTCTTGCGCTGTCTGTATGGTGTTCTCAGTCTTATTTTTTTCAGTACTCCTTTCTTCAGCCAATCCTACCTATTTTCCCCAGTAACTTCTGTTGTGGTTGCATCAAATTGATTGTGTAGTTCCTTGTTGCATAATTCTTCTTGTCCTTTTTACACTTCTTGTTTTGTTTTTCCCTTTTTCCCTTTTTTCAATACTCCCTCACCCCTAACCGGCACTAGCAAGGTTTCCTTACTTTGGAATTGGTAGCTCCCGAGTTCGATACGTACGCAGTCTTCCACACGTATCAATTACCTTCCTCTATTTGCTTTCTTCATTTATTGGCAATCAGTGTCTGCACGTGGATGATGGGCTCCATGCATCATTAGGAGCTTTTTTTGTCTTCCTGTTCAATTCCTTTAGCTCCTCCTCTGTTCACTTCAGAATTTCAGTGTCATACCGAACTACTATGACTGCCCACGAGTTTATTGCAGAAATTATGTTTCTGGCATTCAGTTTTGGAGCCAATATTTCTCTCACTCATCGCTGGTATTCTTTCTTTGTCTTTTCTTTCATATCGTTGTGTTTAATTCCATTTGCCTCAAATATTCCCAGGTATTTATATCTGGGTTCAGGTTCAACTGCCTTCATCATTTCACCACTTGACATACGTATGTCTTCTGTCCTAACATACTTTCCGCGTTTCAACACCATCGTAGCACATTTTCAAAGTCCAGACTCCATCTTGATATCATTCGAGAAAATCCGCACAGACTGTACTAGACTGTCCAGTTCTTCCTTACTTTTAGTGAACAACTTCAAGTCATCCATGAAAAGCAGGTGGTTTAAGCTTTTCCTTACTGCTCCCCAGATCTTAGCCCAACTTTGTCATCTGTATTTCACTCAAGGGGATCATTCCCAGCACAAAGATCGGGGGGAGGGATACACTGTCCCCCTGGAAGATTCCTCTCTTGATTTTCACCTCTCCTAATACCAGATTCCTTGTTGTCAATTCAGTTCTCCAACGTTTCATACTGTTCTATGTAAGGCATCTCATGTTTCTTCTATTCCATACATTTCCATAGTTCTTGTCATTCCAAAGTGTGGTATCATATCGTATGCCTTGCGATAATCAGTCCATGCTCAGCTTTGTGTGTCTCGCAGTTTCTTACAATTCGTTAACTAACAGCTGATCTTCGTTTCAACGTATTGCTTTACAGGTTGATCCCAGACCCCCGCCTCCCGAATGCTCTGCTTTCGTCTGCATCTGGTATAAATGTTAGGTGTTATTGCCCATTTAGTTCCTGAAAGTTTTTTTTTTTTCTGATTGGATTCAAACAATGTGTTTTGCCTTAATTATTTTGTTCTATTGTCATATCTTCCCAGTTTTGCCTTAATTGTTTTCTTCTTCTGTCATATCTTCCCAGTTTTGCCTTAATTGTTTTCTTCTTCTGTCATATCTTCCCAGTTTTGCCTTAATTGTTTTCTTCTTCTGTCATATCTTCCCAGTTTTGCCTTAATTATTTTCTTCTTCTGTCATATCTTCCCAGTTTTGCCTTAATTGTTTTCTTCTTCTGTCATATCTTCCCAGTTTTGCCTTAATTATTTTGTTCTATTGTCATATCTTCCCAGTTTTGCCTTAATTATTTTGTTCTATTGTCATATCTTCCCAGTTTTGCCTTAATTATTTTGTTCTATTGTCATATCTTCCCAGTTTTGCCTTAATTGTTTTCTTCTTCTGCCATATCTTCCCAGTTTTGCCTTAATTGTTTTCTTCTTCTGTCATATCTTCCCAGTTTTGCCTTAATTGTTTTCTTCTTCTGTCATATCTTCCCAGTTTTGCCTTAATTATTTTGTTCTATTGTCATATCTTCCCAGTTTTGCCTTAATTGTTTTCTTCTCCTGTCATATCTTCCCAGTTTTGCCTTAATTATTTTGTTCTATTGTCATGTCATATCTTCCCAGTTTTGCCTTAATTGTTTTCTTCTTCTGTCATATCTTCCCAGTTTTGCCTTAATTATTTTGTTCTATTGTCATATCTTCCCAGTTTTGCCTTAATTGTTTTCTTCTTCTGTCATATCTTCCCAGTTTTGCCTTAATTATTTTGTTCTATTGTCATATCTTCCCAGTTTTGCCTTAATTATTTTGTTCTATTGTCATATCTTCCCAGTTTTGCCTTAATTGTTTTCTTCTTCTGTCATATCTTCCCAGTTTTGCCTTAATTGTTTTCTTCTTCTGTCATATCTTCCCAGTTTTGCCTTAATTGTTTTCTTCGTCTGTCATATCTTCCCAGTTTTGCCTTAATTGTTTTCTTCTTCTGTCATATCTTCCCAGTTTTGCCTTAATTGTTTTCTTCTTCTGTCATATCTTCCCAGTTTTGCCTTAATTGTTTTCTTCTTCTGTCATATCTTCCCAGTTTTGCCTTAATTGTTTTCTTCTTCTGTCATATCTTCCCAGTTTTGCCTTAATTGTTTTCTTCTTCTGTCATATCTTCCCAGTTTTGCCTTAATTATTTTGTTCTCCTGTCATATCTTCCCAGTTTTGCCTTAATTATTTTGTTCTATTGTCATATCTTCCCAGTTTTGCCTTAATTGTTTTCTTCTTCTGTCATATCTTCCCAGTTTTGCCTTAATTGTTTTCTTCTTCTGTCATATCTTCCCAGTTTTGCCTTAATTGTTTTGTTCTCCTGTCATATCTTCCCAGTTTTGCCTTAATTATTTTGTTCTATTGTCATATCTTCCCAGTTTTGCCTTAATTGTTTTCTTCTTCTGTCATATCTTCCCAGTTTTGCCTTAATTGTTTTCTTCTTCTGTCATATCTTCCCAGTTTTGCCTTAATTGTTTTCTTCTTCTGTCATATCTTCCCAGTTTTGCCTTAATTATTTTGTTCTATTGTCATATCTTCCCAGTTTTGCCTTAATTATTTTGTTCTATTGTCATATCTTCCCAGTTTTGCCTTAATTGTTTTCTTCTTCTGTCATATCTTCCCAGTTTTGCCTTAATTGTTTTCTTCTTCTGTCATATCTTCCCAGTTTTGCCTTAATTGTTTTCTTCTTCTGTCATATCTTCCCAGTTTTGCCTTAATTATTTTGTTCTATTGTCATATCTTCCCAGTTTTGCCTTAATTATTTTGTTCTATTGTCATATCTTCCCAGTTTTGCCTTAATTGTTTTCTTCTTCTGTCATATCTTCCCAGTTTTGCCTTAATTGTTTTCTTCTTCTGTCATATCTTCCCAGTTTTGCCTTAATTATTTTGTTCTATTGTCATATCTTCCCAGTTTTGCCTTAATTGTTTTCTTCTTCTGTCATATCTTCCCAGTTTTGCCTTAATTGTTTTCTTCTTCTGTCATATCTTCCCAGTTTTGCCTTAATTGTTTTCTTCTCCTGTCATATCTTCCCAGTTTTGCCTTAATTATTTTGTTCTATTGTCATGTCATATCTTCCCAGTTTTGCCTTAATTGTTTTCTTCTTCTGTCATATCTTCCCAGTTTTGCCTTAATTATTTTGTTCTATTGTCATATCTTCCCAGTTTTGCCTTAATTGTTTTCTTCTTCTGTCATATCTTCCCAGTTTTGCCTTAATTGTTACTACTCTCTGTTTCAAATCTTCCAACATCGCATCATACCTATTATCTCTTACTCTAGGTTTTTTCCAGTCACTGTTTTATGCTTTCGTTTTGCAATTCTCTTCTTTTCAGTCTCAGTTTGTCCTAAATGTCTTTTGAACTTTCTTTCTCACTAATTCCTCTTCGCCAGTACGCTTCGTTATGTTCCTTTTGTTCTCCTCTTTTGTATCCAACTTTTTCTGCGGCAATCATAACTGTAACCTTAAGAATCTTGTTGGTTTCAATAGTAGTAGTAGTAGTTGTTGTCGCTGCCGCCGCCGCTGCTGTTGTTGATATTATTGTTGTTGCTGTTGTTGTTGTTGTTGATGTTGTTTAGTAGTTTGAAGCTGAGTGTAGTGTGGTCGTGTAGTTTTGTTTTATTGCCTTTGAGTTGTTCTCAATAAGGTTGACTATCTTCTGTTGGGCAGCAATTGGGCAGTTGGTGTTGTATAACTTATGTTGCCTCGTGGGATGTATTTTAGGCGCGAGTCTATAATTTCTTGGTTTAAAATATGTCCTACAATGTTACCGTTTAGTAATTGTCATGTTTTTGAATTTGGAGAACCTTGGTTCTATTTCAGTTGCGTAGCATCGGCTACAAAGCACCCGGAGCACAGCAAGTAAGACCTTAGCCCACTGCTTGTCCAAAGCATTTCCATAAGTTTCTACTGTACATCTATGCTTGTTTTCAGTCACTTAGCTCCTCCCTGTTTCATACGTTCTGACTAATCACTAATCTTTCCTTTCCACAAGTCCGGTGGTTGAAGATGTTGAGAATGTGTATCATATATGATGCATGGATGTCACGGAATTATATCGTCCAACCCATGCTAGCATGGAAAGCGGACGTTAAACGATGATGATGATGATGATGATGATACACAGAACAGGTGAAAAGGTGTTCAGTGTTCTGAAAGTACACGGCCTAATGGTTTGAGTGTCGGGAGCTGATGATCGTAGGTTCGATTCTTGGAGCGGGGGGACGCGTCGTGTTCTTGTGCAAGAAACAGTATTTCACATTGCTCCACTCTACTCAGCCGTAAGTTGAGTCCCAGCTGAGTGCTGAGTGCAACTCTCTCTTCTTTTTCCCTTTCCCCGATACATGAGTTTGGTTACACAAAATTATTGCATGTCACCATCGTCACATCAAATTAATTTACTCGTTTTCAAACCCCTAAACTGCATGTTAACCCAGCACCATTTCGAATGAGAGATTAATACCCTTCTGTGAGCCTCCTCTCAGTAACAATAAATGTGATAGTCGGGGGTGGATTGTGGTACCTTCTGGTCCTGATGAGAATAGACCAGAACTGGATGAATTTTGATCATAAGTCTGTTCGACCATAACCGACCTAGGGCTAAACCATCACCACCATCATACGAACAACAACAGCGATCAACTTCTCATTTCACCCGTCCATTGTGCACAGATGACATTCAAAGTTTAGTGTTTCTGCCCCCCCCCCCCCGGCCCATCCAACATCCGCCATCATCCAACATAAATATCACACCATTCTTCTATTCTTAAATCGTTTAGCGTATCATCCAAAAAAATTTATGAGAACGATGTTGAGAAGAGAGAGAGGGCGGACAGATGGGAGGGAAGGATGGAGAAGGACTTGGCCGGCGGCTCTCATCAAAAAGACGGCTGACCCTTGATTCGATAATATTATGAAATTCTTTCTCGGCCGCCGCTCCATCGCCTCTCGCTTGTCTCCTCACCCCCCACGCCGCCGCCCCTACTGATTCCTTTGATGTCTTTATCAATAAGCCTTCACCGCCCCCGCTTTTGCTGATTGCATCACTGTCTGCTGTTTCAGCTGTCAACCCTCGCTAAATGTCATCAGTGAAGTTGAATTGGGGGTTGATATATAGTGACAGAGTGAATTGGAGTTGAGTGGAGTGTGACATGGTGAAGTGGAGTGTGGTATGGTGGAGTGAAGTGTAGACATTTTGGAGTGGAGTGAGGCATTGTGGAATGGAGTGTGGAATGATGATGTAGGGCGTCGTATGGTGGAGTGGAGTGTGGCATGGTAGAGTGGAGAGTGACGTGGTGGATGGAGTGTAGTATCAGTTTCTTTTTTTCATCTGCGGCCATGCTTGAGCACCATCTTGAAAAATTGACCCCAGTAACTTATTTTTAAAGTACTGGTACTTATTCTATCAGCCACTTTTGCCGAACTGTTAAGTTACGGGGACGTAAACACACCAACTCCGGTTTTCAAGCAGTCGGTGGGTGGGGGAAAACACTGATACTGTGACACAGATATATATATATATATATATATATACACTCTCTGAGTGGTCGGCGTTAGGAAGGGCATCCAGCTGTAGAAACTCTGCCAAATTTAGATTGGAGCCTGGTGTTGCCATCCGGTTTCACCAGTCCTCAGTCAAGTCGTCCAACCCATGCTAGCATGGAAAGCAGACGTTAAACGATGATGATGATGATGATGATGATGATGATGATATATATATATATATATATATATATATATACATACGACGAGCTTCTTTCAGTTTCTGTCTACTAAATCCATTTACAAGGATTTAGTCAGCTTGAGGCTATAGTTGAAGACACTTGCCCGTGGTGCCATGCAATCGTATTTATCCCGGAAGAATATGGTTGAGAAGCAAACTTACCACACAGCCACGCCTGCGCTCATAGTTAGGGACGTGGTTTTGAGGAGGCATTATCACAATCAGCACCAACATGCCCAACATCACTATCATCAATCACCCCACCTCCATCATCATGACCACCACCTCCATCATCCCCACAGTCACAATCACCCCACCCCATCATTTTCTGTTAGATCTTGTGGTTTATCGCCATTCATTGCAGGTTTCTGTTGTTTTCAGATTTAGATTGTCAACACCCTTAGAGGGAGTTTTTGTCTTCTAACTGCGTAGGTAATTTCAGTGAACCCCAGTTTGTCAACTCACTAAATTATGTATGAGACGCCACTTGTATTTCAGCAAACAGAACGCTTCCCTAACCCTGGTTATTTTGTCTCAGCTCCGATGACAGCAAAATCCCCTTTTCCTTTAATCCACGCCTGAGTAAAGACCAAGCACTTGTAATCTTTTACATTTTACTTGAGTCATTAAACTACGGCCATACCGGAGCACTGCTTTGAAGAACAGATCGACTTTTTCTTTGAAAGTCTGGTACTTGTTTTGTCAATCAAGTTTGCCGAACCTCTAAGTTACGGGGACACAAACAAACCAACAAAACAGGCTTATATATATATATATATATGTCTCCTTGTCTCCGTATTCTTTCTGTTGAAGAGCGTAGCTCGAAACGTCAAAGACTTTCCGTATTCCCGAGCGTCATACTAATATATACTTTTGTTATTTACACCACCTGTCCTCGTCTGTTGTTATTTTTTGTATATTCTCCCATATATATATATAGGCATCATTAAAACTATTAATTCCCCAACTTTTGAATTCAACTGGCTACAGCAGACATCAATATGTACGCCAACACATGTGTGTGTGTGTGTGAGCATTTGTTTGAAGCCAGAAGTGCAACGGGCGAATTGCCTATAAAATTTGGTGAACCTTTTTTTTAGACAATGCACTAAGCCATCCAGCTGACTTAGATAACCTGTCTGATAAAGTGGGAGTAGAATATTTCCCCAAGAATACAATTCCTTAGCTCCAGCCAATGGATCAGATGTGATAGAACTGAGAGCAATTAACAGGAAGGATAAACCTACAGTTTGAGATTTCTGGAATAAATTCATCATAATGGATGCTGTGGATGATATAGCTGAGTCATGGGATGAAGTGAAACCTACAACATTGATTAGTGCTCGGAAAAGTATATGGCCAGACTGAATCCATAACGTTATAAGTTTTTCTGAAAGAGAAAGTCTACATGAAATTCAGAAACATATTGCGTCACTTGCAAATGATGTAAGATTTGAAGAAGTTACAGAAGATGATGTGATTGAGTTACTTGTGTCTCAGAGAGAAGGTTTAGTTAACGAGGAGCTGATACTGTTACAAAAAGAAAAGAATAAAGAAGAAAAATACAGATGAGACAACGGAAGTCCCACCTACACCACTTTTTGCAAAAACAAAAATTATTGCTAAACGATTGGAACTTATTGAGAAAAAGTCTGCATTATCAGCAAAACTGCTGATAATGATCCTAATTACAAGAGGAGTTTACAACGAGCTCAGTTCCTATACTGAGCTGTACAAAGAGATGATGCGTTATAAACCACAAACAACTTTGTATAAGTTCTTCACCCCTCAAACTGATATTACTGATAATGAACTTATAAGATAATAAATATTGTCCCTCATCTTCCTCGTAACACTCATTCCACCATCACTCTTCGTACAGTTGGCAACATCTTTTGGGGTAAGAACATGCTCTTACGATATTATGAATATTTATTAATTCCTTAATGTATTCCTCCTGAAATGGTTTTGTGTTGGCAGAGTTTGGATCGAAGTACGTGCTAAAACCCCTCATAACATTTTTTATTTTTGTGAATTTTCACAAAATGTTTTCGATTCCGTCTTCTGCACAATGGAATTAATACAATTGTGCAAGAAAAACATTAAAAAATACAATTCCTTAGCTCCAGCCAATGGATCAGATGTGATAGAACTGAGAGCAATTAACAGGAAGGATAAACCTACAGTTTGAGATTTCTGGAATAAATTCATCATAATGGATGCTGTGGATGATATAGCTGAGTCATGGGATGAAGTGAAACCTACAACATTGATTAGTGCTCGGAAATATATATGGCCAGACTGAATCCATAACGTTATAAGTTTTTCTGAAAGAGAAAGTCTACATGAAATTCAGAAACATATTGCGTCACTTGCAAATGATGTAAGATTTGAAGAAGTTACAGAAGATGATGTGATTGAGTTACTTGTGTCTCAGAGAGAAGGTTTAGTTAACGAGGAGCTGATACTGTTACAAAAAGAAAAGAATAAAGAAGAAAAATACAGATGAGACAACGGAAGTCCCACCTACACCACTTTTTGCAAAAACAAAAATTATTGCTAAACGATTTTCACTGTATTTCGAACTAATTTTTTTCATCCGTGATTTTAAAGTACGGACAGTCCAATTCTGCCATTCGTTTCTCTATAATTTCAAAATAATTTTTCAAATACGTCAAAATCAAAATTGAAAAAGTTTTAAACAATCGCGCATGCGCTTGGCTGATTATCGATACTTGCGTGTTTGAGTTAGAGAAAAACATTTACTAACAGAAAATTATGTTATTAAAGTAAATAATCTCTAACATACCTTTAATTTATTACCACTTCCAGTTTATTAATTCCATTGTACAGAAGACAGAATCGAAAACAAATTGTGAAAATTCGCAAAAATAAAGATGTTATGAGGGGTTTTTTTAGCACGGGCTTCGACCCGAACTCCGCCTTCGTATTTTTATGCATCTATATTCTATCGTGTTTGTTTAGAAAAAGATATTTTGATGTATAAAGGGGATCATCTTGCTTGTTCCCTGTTGTTTGCTTATGCTTTTTTGTCTTTTTCGAAAAAGTCCGTTGGAACGTAATCTCACTCGATATGAAGAAAGGAACATTAGTTTCGCATTACGGCCAAATTTTCAAGAACACTACTTCTGCAAAGCGAAGGATTTCCTTATATATTGAGTGCATGTGTGCGTCTATGGTTGTGGGGTTAAGAAGTTCGGTTTGCAACCATATTGTTTTGAGTTCAGTCCCACTGCACAGTACTTGGACAGTACGTTCTATTATAGCACCGGGCAGACCAATGTCTCGAGAGTAAGGGGACGGAAACGGTGAGAATGCCTGTCTGTCTGTCTGTCTGTCTGTCTGTCTCTCTCTCTCTCTCTCACACACACACTGTATGTGTGTGTGAGTGTTTGCATTTACCCCCGAGATTGTTGATTTGGCGAAAGAGACCGGTAGAATAAGTATCAAACTTAGAAAAATACTGGAGTCGATTCGCTCAACTGAACCCCTCAGGATGGTGCTCTAGCGTAGCCGCAGCCCGATGATTGCCACAGATAAGAGATATATACATGAGTACCTCAACTTACGTCGGTAATTAGTTCCTAGACGTGCAACTTAACTCGAAAAACGACGTACGACGAAACAATTTTAAAAAAATCTATTAGCTTATTATGTCTGTATTAATAAATGGTTTCTACATATTTTCACTTGCATCTTATTAGATTTTCCACTTTGGTGTTAGTTTTTTAGGTGTTTAAATATGTCTTTATGCACATACGTATGTGTGTGTAAATTTGTATGAATTTTACCAATTCTTTCATTGCATTCTCAGTTACTAACGGAGTCAAGCAGAGCTGTCTGCTCGCATCTACGCTGTTCAGCATGATGTTCTTAGCTATGCTGTTGAATGCTTTCCGCAACATTGACGAAACCAGCGTCAAGACCAGAATCAGGACTGATGGCAGACTCTTCAACCTGCGGAGGCTATGGGCCAAGACCAAGGTGAAAGAAGACTCAGTGCGCGACTTCCTGTTCGTAGACGTCTCTAGATTCAACAGAGCATGAACTGCTTCTCCATTGCCGGCAACAACGTTGGCCACACGACCAGTACTGAGAAGACAGAGGTCATGCACCACCCTGTCCTGCAGAAGCCGTACGTAGAACCAGCTATCACTGTTGAAGGGGAAACCCTGAAGGCTGTTGATAAGTTCACGTACCTCGGTAACACACTCTCCAGATCTGTGAACGTTGACGATGAAGTCAATTCACGCATCGGCAAATGCAGCCCAGCATTTGGGCGGCTACATGAATCACTATGAGAAAGGAGAGGAATTAGGCTGACTACAAAGTCGAAGGTTTACCAAGCAGTTGTACTGCCTACGCTATTGTATGCTTGAGAAAGTTGGACAGTTTGCGAACGTTACGCCAAACAGTGAAACCACTTTCACATGAACTGTCAGAGAAAGCTGTTGAAAAATCCACCTGGCAAGACAAGGTTCCAGACATGGAGGTCTTCTCTCGAGCGGATCTGCCAAGCATTTGCACACTGCTGAGGAAAGCGTAGGACAGTTGGGAAGGCCGTCTTGTTCAAATGTCTGACACATGACTACCCAAAAAACTGTTTGACAGTGAATTAGCAGAAGGCAAGCACACACAAGATGGACAGAAAAAGCGCTTCATAGATATGTAAGGATGTCCGTGCGAACTCAAAAAGGAGAAATGGTGACGAATGGAAAAATAGAGGACTCCTTTTATTTAAACGCGTCACACAGTCGAACACAAAATAATATATCAAAGATGATATACATATAATGTTATACTACGATAACATTAGTGAATTCGTAAATACCAGTAATGAAAACTATAGAAGGCAACCGTATAAGATGAATAACAGAGATATTTATTGTGGCATAAAAGATGTATGTCTGTGTGTGAGTGTGAATGCGACATATAATAACATAATCAAAGACAGGCCGTCATACACAGAAAAGTATGTATGTGAGTGATACATGTATGTGTATGTGAGATATTACAGCAGATAGAAAGAGTCAGTAACCGTGAGCATTTATACCAGTTCTGAGTACACTATAGGAAAAGTCTGTATGTGAAAGTAGTTGAGGCTGTGAGTGTGGCAGAGCGATCACTAGTTGTGATGTTGTGGCTTCCATGCCGGGCCGTGATTCTTGTTATACAGATGTTCGTCGTTCGTCGCTGGCTGAAATCTCTTGTCTGTTTATTATCGTGGTGAAGCTAAGTCCCCTAACAGAATCGAAGAGAGAGATGTGCCGCGGTGGTTTAGTTTGGTATACATAGTAAGTCGTGTTGACGCTGGTGGTGATTGATGCTGGTTAGTAGTAATCGTAGAGTCGTGTTGGTCATGACGATGATGCTGGTTAGTAGTCGTAGACTCGTGTTGGTCATGACGATGATGCTGGTTAGTAGTCGTAGACTCTTATTGCTGATGTGGCGGCGTCGTTGGTGGTCATTCGTTGAACGAAGCTGTTGATGTGTTGCTGACTGCCGCTGCTGCTGCTGTCGTGTGGTACACGGAACAGATCTCAAAGAGAAACTGAACCGAGACGAATTTGCTGGGTATGAGTTGATCTATTTATAGCGAATTATCGGCTCACCAGACATCAGAAAAATACTCTATCACGTGACCTTATTAAGGGCTGTGATTGGTCAGTTTGCGTTCTGGCGGGAACGGTTCGAAGAAGTTGCCGCTTCGAATATTAATCAGTCACGTGATGACAAGGAGATAGGTTCTCCGCTACGCCCGCGTTTATTTATATTTAAATGAGAAGAATGGCGATAGCAGTTTTGTATCTAATGGCGATAGGTAGTTTCACTACAGATACATTCAAAGCTTCACTGAAGTGCTTTCATATCAACCCCGATGCCTGGGAAGTGTAGGTACAGGACCGCTCTGCCTGGCGTAGCTGCACCAACAGAAGTGCCATCTACTACGAACAGAATAGGATCGCAAGGAGCTGTGCAAGTCCAGAGCCAACTCATTGCTTTCATTCCCAGCAATCACTTGTGCCAGACCTGCGACAGAACCTTCCAAACACGCATCGGCTACAACCAGACGCACTGCGATCCATATTTTTTTCTCATGTGATGTCCTGGTCATCGTCGACAACAACGAGTGAACATTATATGAATTTTATGTTGCTATAAGCAAGGGACATAACTCTACAAACACTATAGTTGTGGGGCAAAGGGACACACCTCATAGAAGAACGAGAAGTTGAGAACGTTTCTGGTTACTTGATGTGTAGCAAACAAAGACGACGAGCAACCAGAATCGTTGCCGCACCGGAAAAAAGTGCTTAGCGGCAATTTAGGGTGGGTGGGAGGGAAGATGATACGATTTCAAAAATATTTTTACGTGAAATCATCCCTGATTTCGAAGGTTGTGGTGAAAAACAAACTTAGAAAAATCCTCATCAAAACGGAGAAAATCCAACTTATGTGAACGTCCTAATCCGAAACACCGTAAGGATTGTCATTCACGAAACTTCTTTAATCATAAGTCTACTGTAGCATTTTGTTTGTTGAAGAAAAGGATGAATGTCACAATATTTCGTTTCCTGTTTACTTAATTTAAAATCTAAGTACACGCAAGAGTGGTTGCGTAGTTGAAAAGCGTGGCTTTGAGTATAAATTCCACTGCACGACATCTTAGGCGAAATGTTTCTATTTTAACTTCTAAAGGCAAATTCACTGCAGTTACCGCGGACGAAAAATTTCTCTCTTATGGTAAAAGGAGCAAAGAACACCATAACTTCTAAAGAGCTAGAAACATGTCTGAGAATCCGACAGGGGCAGCACTGGATAGATAGGGTACTTTTTTTTTCACACCTTTTTACCATAAGAAAGAATTTTTTCTCCACGCTAACTGCAGTGAATTTGCCTTCAGAAATTGAAATATGTCACAAACATTTTTAACTAACCTAAAGTTCGCCTATATTTATATATAAAGGCCTTATTTCCACACACACCAGCTTAATTTAATTCGTCCTTAGTCGAAAGATACCTGTTGCTATGTCCTGTTATTATTTTTATTGTATTTGTGTAACATTGTTCGTTTTTTTTCCGTCCTTGTTTTGTATACATTTGCTGCTTTCTTCCAAGGAATCTAATGCTCTTAGCTTAGTTTTTCCTTGGGGCTGGCCAGATTGGAGCAATATCGGGAATAACCAGCCGAAATTGCAACGATAATCTGGATCTTGACTGAAGAGAGAAAACTCCGAATGACCTGTCCATGTTTTCTTTGTATCGTCTATCTGGATGTTTTGTGCCTTTCTTGAATCACCTAACTGTCTAGATGTTTTGCGTCCTTGTCCCATTCTGTATTATATATATATATATATATATATATATATTTACATACACCAACTTCGGGAAACATGTCAACTATCTCATCACTTATCACTCATGAGGGCACATTAGTCAGACTAACTACATCGTCACCAGAAACAGGGACACTCGTATATGAAGAATGTACAACTCAACATCCGTTAGTGGTTTGCGATTTCGGATTGCAAAATGTGTTTTAACATATAAGTTCATATGAAGCATCTCGCAAACCCAATAAAAAAACGAACCCATTCTTTTATTCTTATATTAAAATCAATGCAAGAGTTACCTCCCTTTGATTCGGTTATTTCCCTTGAAATTTCTGCTTCCTTGGGAATAGATATTCCTTCAACCATCGTCAGCCCCTTCCTCACACTTTAAAGTATACGTTTAATCAAAGTTATTGCTGTATTTCGGGACGGTCATTTTCCTTTTGCCAAATAAACACACGCACTATATATTTTCTCTTCATTCGTTTATTACTGTTCTTATTTTATTATTCTAACTCATGTCCATTTATTTTAACTTCATCCACCAGAGTATAGAAATAACGATAGACTACGTTTTAGACACGTGCGTGTGTTTCTTTGACAAAAAAAAAAAAAGATCATCCCTAAATACAGAAATATCGGTTTCAACATACAATTTCACACCAGGAATCTTGCAACACAAATTGATAACCGTTTAACCAAAATTAATTCTATTTATGACCATCCACCCTCAGACACACACTCACGTCCTTTTTAAAGACATCAGGGTATGATTTGAAGGAAATTTCTTTATCAAATTAAAGTGCTGGTGATTTAGTCTTAATGGCAGGATGAGAGAAGAAAATGTTTTTTTATCTTTAATATGGAGAGATAATTAAGCGAGAACATTGTTATTGATGGAGTTGAATGAGTGATCGGCAGTCGGGTCACCAATTTAATAAGGAAGGTTGTTATGTGTGAGAAAATGAAATTATTAGAAGGCATTTGGTGGGGCGGTTAACATAATACTGATTTATTTAAAGGGAGCATAACACGGTGTAACAAATAACCAAAGGTAATTATGATTTTAACTTGTGTATAAAAATGTGTGCGATGATAGAAATAAGAATCTGCTGGAGTGATGCTGGCAGAGAAAAGAGTTAGCTCACTAATAAGCAGTAAAAATCCATGCGATGTGTAAAAGAGAAAATGCAATAAGTTGTTTCCATGTGAGTGTATAAATAACCAATCAGCATGTCGCTCCGTATGATTGAAGTCACTGGACAGTTCATGATCACGTGTTAAACCTTCTAGCTTCTAGGCAGCTACTGAAAGGCAGAAGTCATCATGTGTATTCCTCCGCCACTAGCTTTCAAAGGGTAGAGGAACGCAGAATCAGTGTGTTGTTACACACGGGAGAAATAGTTCAACTGTCCTCCTATATATCTTTTATTTCTTACATGTTTCAGCCATTAGATTACAGCCATGCTGGAGCACTGGCTTGAAGGGTTTTACACAAACAAATCTACCCCAGTACTTTTATCTATGTATATATTAAAGTCTGGGTACTTATTCTGGGGTCTCTTTTGCTGAACTGCTAAACAACACTGGTTGTCAAGTTGTGGTTTGAACAGAGCAACAAACACAGACTCACACACACACACACACAGAAACAAATACACACACACATATATATAAATATTCTTTTACTTGTTTCAGTCAGTTGACTGTGGCCATGCTGGAGCACTGCCTTGAAAGGTTTTAGTTGAACAAATTGACCTCAGGACTTTTTTCTTAAGCTTAATACTTATTTTATCGTCTCTTTTGCCAAACTGCTAAGTTACTGGCACATAAACAAACCAAGACTGGTTGTCAAGCAGTAGTGGGTACAAAAACAGACAGAAAGACACACAAGATGAACTTCTTTCAGTTTCCGCCTACCAAATCCACTCACAGGGCTTTGGTCATCCTGTGGCTATAGTAGAAAACACTTGCCCAAGGTGCCATGCAGTGGGACTGAACCTGGAACCGTGTATTTGGGAAGCAAGCTTCTTACCACACAGTTGCACATGCTTTCATTTTCTTAATGTTCAGTTTTAACAATAGTATTGTCAACGGCTTGGAAGTTCAGCCAACTAAGCCACCAGCTTAGCGATGATGGTTTTGCTGGCTCAAGCTTCTAAGCCATTGTCAATACTATTTCTTTTACAGAATATGTGTGTGTGTGTGTGGCTGTGTGGTAAGAAGCTAGCATGGCTCCGGGTTCAGTCCCATTGTGTGGCACTTTGGGTAAGCGTCTACCACTATAGCCTTGTAAGTGGATTTGGTAGATGGGAATTGAAAGAAGTCCATCGTAAATGCCGAAATATTTAGCATGGAACTCTCTTTGGTATGTCAAAATTATTTAATCCATTTGCCTGATTACTGTTATTTTTCTGTTCAATTTTTTCAGTGTTATTGGTGGTTTAACTGAGGGTTTTAGCTCCTCTTTCTAGCAGGCGCCTTGTGTACCCTTATGATATATATATATATATATATATACTCTTTTACTTGTTTCAGTCATTTGACTGCGGCCATGCTGGAGCACCGCCTTTAGTCGAGCAAATCGACCCCAGGACTTATTCTTTGTAAGCCTAGTACTTATTCTATCGGTCTCTTTTGCCGAACCGCTAAGTTACGGGGACGTAAACACACCACCATCGGTTGTCAAGCGATGTTGGGGGGGACAAACACAGACACACAAACACACACACACATACATATATATATATATATATATATATATACATATATACGACAGGCTTCTTTCAGTTTCCGTCTGCCAAATCCACTTACAAGGCTTTGGTCGGCCCGAGGCTATGGTAGAAGACACTTGCCCAAGGTGCCACACAGTGGGACTGAACCCAGAACCGTGTGGTTGGTAAGCAAGCTACTTACCACACAGCCACTCCTGCGCCTGTATATATATATATATATATATATATATATATATATGTGTGTGTGTGTGTCTTTGTGTCTGTATTTGTCCCCCACTACTGTAACATAGCAGTTTGGCAAGAGACACTGATAGAATAAGTATCAGGCTTAAAAAAATAAGTCCTGTGGTTGATTTTTTTGACTAAGACCCTTCAAGGCAATGCTCCAGCATGGCCACAGTTAAATGACTAAAACATATAAAAAATAAAAGCTACATACACACCTGAAGGACTGCCACACCACAATTTTCTGTCTACCAAATCCACTTATAAGGTATTGGGGTTATAATACTTGTCCAAGGTAACATGCAGTGGGATTGAACCCAAAACCACATAGTTGTGAACTCCTTCACTTTGCAGCCATTTCTGTGCCCACAGTTTACAGGTATTTATTATGTTTGTGTTCAATTGTTTAAGGGCAGTTTGCTGTGCTTGAGGAAAGTAAAACAAGCGAAGTAAAACCATGGCTGTCTTTGCATACAGGAATGTCCCCTGCATCCCTCTTCAGCTTGCAGTCTCAATCTTGCAGGCTTGTGGGTGCTGGTGCCATGTAAAAGTACCCAGCACACTCTGTAAAGTAGTTGGCATTAGGAAGGGCATCCAGCTATAGAAACCATGCCAAAACAGATATGGAGCCTGGGCAGCTCCTATCAAAGTGTACAACCCATGCCAGCATGGAAAACAGACGTTAAATGATGATGATGGGATGGGATGACAAGGTGTATGTTTCAGTTTTGTGCATTGAGATCAAATCTCACCTTCTGTCACAGTCCTACAAGATTAAACAAAAACGATTAAAGATGTTTTATTTTTTTGTCTTTTTTAAAAACCTTTTTGCTTCCTCTGGAAGCAGGGGCAGGCACGGTGGAGTGGTTAAGCAGTCTGCTTCCCAACTGTGTGGTTTCCAGTTCAGTCCCACTGCATGGCACTTTGGGCTACAGCAGACTTCCACTATAGCCCCTTAACCAAGTCTACTCATGAGGCATTGCTTGGCCTGGGGCTATATTAGAAGACACTTGGCAAAGGTGCCATGCAGTGGGACTGAACCCAGGACCATGTGGTTGGAAGTAAACTCATTACCACACAGCAATGCCTGCATCTAAACGTTTATCTAAAACTAAAACACATGTAGATGATAATGCAGTGATAGGATTATTAAATGGTGACATGTTGGGCTGTAAAGGTTTGCCATCAGTAAAGGTGGTCATCAATACATTATCAATTGTAGCAAAATCATCGATTCACACCCAACTTACAAATGATAATGTGTCCCTGGGTGCATTGTATCTAGCAAAAAACAATCAGACTGGTCATGCCTGGACTTCTTTTGCTTGTAAGTCTGATCAGAGGTTAAATAACAACCACCACCATCACAATAAAAATAAAAAAGCGTATGCTGATGTCATAAGAATTTAGAAACTTTGGGAGAATGTGAAATAATTCACTGCACATTTTCAGCATTTATTGTACCTGTGCACCTTCCACATACAAAAGTTAGTCCCCTCTCCTCGGATGTTGCTGCACCCCCCACGTATCCAAAGCTTACACTGCATGCATTCCATGGAGCCTCCACCCACACCCCTTCTACAGATCAAGCAGGGTCATGTGATTTGTTAACCTTCACACTCACTATGAACCTGGTCCTTGCTAGGTCAACTCCAAGGCCCTTTGATCCCAGACCCTTCCTCCACAGGTAGTGATTCAGCTACAAGAGCAAGGTCATCAGCATAGAGGAACTCCCAGGGGCAGCCCGTCCCAAATTCCACTGTCACTGCCTGGAGGACCATGATGAACAAGAGGAAGCTGAGCAACAATCCTTGGTGAACCCCTACTTGTACCCTGAATTCTTCACTATACTTGTTGTCCACCCTCACCTTACTGGTAGTGTCCCTGTACAAGGCTTGTACGGCTCTCACCAAACCACTCGTCCATCCCCTGCTCCTGCATTGACCACCAGATAAGGGATCAGGGGACCCCGTTAAAAGCCCTCTCCAAGTCAACAAAAGCCAAGTACAGAGGATTACCCCAGCTAGTTATCTCTCCTGCAGCTGCCCCACCAGAAATATAGCATCAGTAGTGCCTCTGCCTGACACAAAACCAAACCGCAGTCCTAACTAAGGAAGGACATGCGTAAGGGATGTATTTCTTATTTTATGCGTTGATCTGAAATGTATTAAATGCTTCCAAAATATTATTTGGTTTGATTACATCATTATAATTCATGTGTGTGTATGTCAGTAACATAATGAAATGGCAGTGTAATGTGGTTGGTGATAGGAAGAGTGTTCAAAGTAAAAACCATGTAGATTCTTCAATATTTTTATATATTTCTCTGTGACAATAACATCAAAACTTGTCTTTTGCAGCATGTTGAAACTCTGGTGAAGAATGTGGCATCAGTTTTCTGTAACAAAATCCAAGATACATTGGTGGCTAATGTTGAACAAAAACACCAGGAAATGCTGATTAATATCAAGAAAGTCCTCTTACCTCGACCAGTAGCTCTCGGTAAGTTTGGTCTCTTCCATTTTTACTGTTGATTTTCTATTTTGAATTGAATGAAATTCCACCTGAAAATTTATTCAACCAGTGACTGAAGTAGTAGTCAGCTGAAACGACCAACACGAATTTTACAATATTCATAAAGCCCTGTGAGTGGATTTCTTCATCTTTTTAATGTTCACTTTTCCGTGCTTGTATGGATCAGGTAGAATTTGGTGTGGCAGGTTTTTCTACTGCTGGACACCCGTCTTCTCTCCAAGCAAAGTAATATTTCTCATGGAAGACTAGAAATGAACATGCTCATTTAGTACCATCTTTTTTTTGCTCCTTTGTTTCTAATCTTCTGTGAAACCATGAGGAAATATTACTTTTACTTGGAAACAGGAGAGAGTTGGTGATAGGAAGGGCATCTGACTGCAGAAAATCTGCCTCAATGACCCCTATTGGAAGAAAGGCAAAGTCAACTTTGGTGGCATTTAAGCTCACAATGTAGAAAAGAGAAGAAATGCTTAACATTTGTGTGACATGTTGACCATTCTGCCAGCTTGCCCCCTTTGTGTGGCCATTATAATGCAAACTGCAACAAGAAACAAACTACTACTGTGAGGTTCAGAGGTACATAACACGAAGATGATATGTATGTATATTCTTCCTTCATCATCATTTAACGCCTGCCTTCCATGCTGGCATGGGTTGGACAGTTTGACAGGAGCTGGCGCAGTAGAAGACTACTCCAAGCTTGTGTGTCTGTTTTTGCAACTGGATGCTCTTCCTAACACCAACCACCCCATAGAGTGGACGGAGTGTTTTTTTACATTGTTTTCTTAACTTTTAGTTAATATTTTCTAAATCTTCAGATTTAAATCCTTCAAAGTTGGAATCATAATTTGTGGATGCCATTTTGGTAAATATTCAAAGACAATCTTCATCGTTTTAAACATTGAAAAAAAAACAAAAAAAAACAATTCCATGTTGCTATCTTTTTCTTTTTTAGTTACTAGACTGTGGCCATGCTGGGGCTCTGCTTAGAAGAATTTTAGTTGAATGAATCAATCCCAGTACTTCTTTTTCTTTTCTAAAGCCTAATACTTATTCTATTGGTCTCTTTTGCCAAACTGGTATGTTATGGGTATATAATCACACCAATACTGGTTTTCAAGTGGTGGGGACAGAGACGCAAGCACACATGACAACCTTTTTTCAGTTTCTATCTATCCATTCATAAAGATTTGTCCAAAGTGCCACATAGTGGAACTGAACCCAGAACCACATGATTGAGAAACTTTATAGGCAGTCATAGTATTTCACCCTTTAGCATTCAGATTACTCTGTCAAACATAAAGCCTGTTTAATTATGTTTTAAATTAATTGTACAGCATCTTGTAACTCTGAGATTTTGATGATGTTCCTGTTTATTTTTAGAATGACTTTGTAGGGTAGGTGTGAGAAGTCAGAGCTGGCTGGTTTGAGCATAAAACAGGAAGACAATTTTGGCCTGATATGGCCGGTTTAAACACTAAAAGGTTGAAGGGTTTTTTGTCGAACAAATCGTCCGAGACACAAAGACACACACATACATAGAACATGCTTCTTTCAGTTTACATCTTCGAAATCCACTCACAAGGCTTTGGTCAGCCTGAGGCTATAGAAGAAGATACTTGCCCAAGGTGACAGGCAGTGGGAACCATGTAGTTGGGAAGCACGCTTCTTACCACACAGCTGTTGTTAATAATATTGCAAGGGAAGTGTGAGAGGCCAGATCTGGCCAGTTTAAACATAAAAGCAGTAGAATATTTTGCCAGATATGGCTGATTTGAATACTAAATGGTTGAGGAAATGGCTTTATCTTGCAAATTGTATCAAAGTTACGCAAGATTTTGATAACTTTTTGTTTATTGTAAGTCAAGTATAAGAATCTGTTTAATGTTTAGTTTCAACATAAAACTGGTAGAATATTTAGTCCAGACACAGCTGGTTTACATGCTAAAAGGGTTACCATCCTTCCTCTGTCACCATCTCTAGATCAAGATTAACCCTTTTCTCTCTTCTCCTGCAGGACCTTTTACAAAACTGAAAGCAAAACCTACAGCAGTCCTCATGAAAAAACCTTCACAAATCAGCAATAGTGAGAGTTGAACTCTCTAGCATCACATTACCAGGCTGTTTGCTGCTTGTCTGACAATAACTTAATAAATATTAGGTTTTATTTATTTCAAACTCTATACTTGTTTCAGTCATTAGACTGCGGCCATGCTGGAGTACTGCCTTGAAGAATTTTTAGACTAATGCATTGATCCTAGTACTTTTTTTATTAAAGCCTGGTATCTAAATATATATAAAACTGAGAATGTCTGTCTGTGTGAATCACTAAAACTTGAGAATCACCCAACGGATTTCATTCAAATTTTACACATGCTTTAATTAAGGTCTGTGCAGTGTTGTGGGCTAAAAAAAAAAATTATCAACTTCTTGGCTAATGCGAGCCTGGAGCAATCTCTTACCTCTTACAATGTTTCTGGATTACGTGTGAAAAGTGAAACATCTCTATTAATACTTTCACTATTATATGGTTTCAGTTTCAATTACTTTCATTATGTATTGATATGCATGTTTGTATATGAATGTATATATTTATATCTTTGTGTGTGTGTATATATATATATATAGAATTTTCTTCAAGTCGAATAGCCCATCCTGCTCAAAAGGTCCCTGAATAAGGGTTGTTTAAGGATGTTGAACGAAATTCATGTTTCCAGAGGTGAATTACCCAAATCCCAAAGAATTCCTCTCAACACATGGCTATGATTCTCCCCAACTACTTCTGCTTGGGATCAGAGATGCTCATATCATCAGCCACTAAGGGACATGCTCAACTGGTTATACCAAGATAAAACAATGTACGTGATAACACTTACAGTCAGTTAAGATCAGAAGCCATGAGAGCCACTGTCTTGTACTTTATTACCTCTGCCTTAGCGAAGGCATTGTTTTCAGTCAATTTTGTTTGTCTGTGGACAAGATATCTCAAGAACCGCTGGATGAATTTGGATGAAACTTTCAGGGATGTTTGTCCTTGTAAAAAGGGATATTGTTGTTATTGCCTTTGTCCTGGTAGCTGGCTTCTGTAGCCATGGTAACACTGTTGTTGTTTTTAGAAATAGCAGCTAAATCTTACCAAATTACATTTCAGTCTTTAAAAAAAAAAAAAAAAAAATGACCAGGGGTTCAACATGATTTTCTTTTTGTAGACCTAAATCTGAATAAAAGACAGGATGGTCACAGTTGGAATATTTTTAATTAAGGCTAAACGACAAAGAAGGATACATTAAATAATGTAGTTTTAGATTGACTATGCCTGCATAAAAGACAAAATGGTCTCAGCTAAGAATGCCTTTGATCAAAAGTCATCTCAAGAGTTCACCTGGAACGATAGACCAACAACAACAGCAGCAACAATTATCACCTGGAATTGTAGAATGATATCAACAGCAACAAGAAGGTGATGTAAACATAACTTTATTGCAGCCATTATTCTCCACAGATTCTTAAAAGAATTAAATCTCCATTTCAAAGTCAAAATAAGATTGGTCGAAGTAGTGCACTCGCACGTAACCATCTTCACCACCGCTGCTGAAACTGTAACAGAAACAGAATTCTTTAGGATCAAATCTATAAGGAAATGTAATGGACGCACACACACACACACACACACAAATATATACATACCCATATATAATATATATATATATATAGACATCTTTTGTTTGTTTCAGTTATTGGACTGCAGTGATACTGGGGCACAACCTTGAAAGGTTTAGTCAAACAAATCAACATAGCCTGATACATATTCTATCAACCCCTTTTGCCAAATCGCTATGTCACAGGGACACAAACCAACACCAGTTGTCATGTGGTGGACAAACACAGATATTTGTATTAATATTTAGCAGAAGCAACAGAGGGACTCAAGAGTTGAGTTTCATGTATTGGTACTTGTCACTCTTGATAAGAGCAAACACATGAAACCCTCAGACCTTAAGTAACTTTTGCTTCTGATAAATATTAGCAAAAATATTCATTTACTCATATTTTGAGTTCTATTTTTTCTTTTTGCATCACCATACCTATATATACACACACACATACACACGACGGGCTTCTTTCAGTTTCTGTCTATTAAATCCACTCACAAGGCTTTGGTCAACTGCAGGGTATAGAAGACTCTTGCCCAAGGGGCCACGCAGTGGGACTGAACCTGGGACCATGTGGTTGGGAAGCAAAGAGCTAATATGAAGCAAGACGTGTTTCCAAAGCCCATCAGTTGTAGAGTTTTAATCCAACAGTAACTACGTAACCTTTCATCCCTATTAAGACATGGAATGAAAGACTTGTCACTTTGTGAAGGACTAACCCCTAACATAATAAACAAATCTGAACCCTACCAAGAAACAGACACACATCCACACCACAAAACAAATCCATTACTGACCCTAGTAAAGGGCCACAACAAGATATAGGCTTTCTCTACACACACCACAAATAAGAGAGGAGCCATAAACCCTTTGGCATTCAAATCACTGTCACGTGTAATGCTTATTTATTCACATTGTTTTGAGTAAATCCTTGCATTATCTCTTAGCTTCGAGATTTCAGAGAAGCAATTGATTGTTCATAGAATGAAGTTGTAGGGTAGGAGTGAGAGGCCAGATCTGGCTGGTTTGAATATAAAATAGGTAGGATATTTGAGCCGGATATGGCTGGTTTAAATGCTAAAGCATCAAACTTTTTGAGTTACTGGAAATGGTAAACAAATCTTCCTCAAAACACATCCTACTATCTTTAGTTGCATATTTCACAAAGACAGAGAGATAGAGGAGCAAGAGAAACAGAGGTGGGGGGAGGGATAAAGAGAGAGAGAGAGACAGACAGACAGAGAGTGCTAGCTTACCTTTTGCCATCGGGATGGAAGGCAACACTGTTTATGGGTCCAAAATGTCCTTTGACACGGCCAAACTCTTCCTCGAATATCAAGTGGAAAAACCGGGCATCAAATTTACCCACCCTGGCTGATGTGGTGGTCACCTCCATAGCCTCCTGTCCACCTCCAAGGATCACCTGAAACACAAACACATCATTATCATTGTAATTATTATTATTATTATTATTACTGAAGGCAGCGAGTTCACAGAATCATTAGCATTAAAATACTAATGATGATGATGAACTTGAAGAAGGAGCAGTACTTGATGCCCTTTGCAGGCCTACCAAAACTGGAGAGACTGATGCCATTAATGCTTGGAAACAGGTGAGGGTTGGTGGCAGGAAGGGCATCTTGCTGCCGAAAATCTGCCTCAACCCTTTGGCATTCAGATTACTCTGCCAAATGAAATGCTTATTTATTCACATTGCTTTGAATTAATCATTACATTATCTCTCTTAGCTTTGAGATTTTGATGATAGGATTGCTTATTTTTAAAATGACATTGTAGAGATGTGAGAGGAGCATCTGGCTGGTTTGAACATAAAACTGGATACGGCTAGTTTAAATTCGACCTGACCCATGCAATTATGATGATGATGATGATGAAATAAAATCCGATAACTCACGTGTTCCTTCAATGATGACATGGATGCTGAATTGACCGGGCGTTCTGTTCTGAAGGTCTTCATCAATTGTAAGGAACTCGAATCAAAGAGCTGCAATGGACGACAGATTGGGTAGAGAGGGAGAGATTACAGTGCTGTGATGGTGTTCATGCATTGGATTCAGTGCAACAAATCAAACAAGAAGGTCTGTGAGTATGAGAGAGAGTGAGAGTGTGAGTGACTGAGTGTGAGAGATGGGAATGATAGTGTGTGTGTGTGTGTGAGTGAGAGAGAGAGAGAGAGAGTGTATTTGTATGAATGGGGAGGAGGGATAAGTGTGAATGCGACAATCCCAAAGCTTAATATAAATATTGCAGCAGTTCCTGACCTACAATCTTGAAAAACTGTTTGGGGCCAACAATGGTAGCACCAGGGGGTGTTGGGGATCTGTGGGTTAGGAATTTGTTGAGTAGAAACTTCTTTCAATTGCTGGGGTTCCATCAGGAAAAATTCATTTAAATAAAACAGATCCTTTGAGGGTGAAAAGGTTGGACCCAGTGCCCGGCTGAAATGGTAAACTGAACAGACAGACAACCACACTATGGTAATACTTGTTGTTTAGCCCTAGGTTAGCCTTGATCAAGCAGATCTGTAATCAGACATTCCAGCAATGACCATCCTGTCATTTTTGCAGGCATAGTGTGACATGGACTAACACTACACACAGACTGATGGTAGCTTTCCAGTCTTACAATGTGCAGTTGCATCTTGGATCTTCATTCATCGAAGTGAACGGAGAGAATTGTGACCAGGTCAGGTCCTGTTGGGTCTGACTCACAGGAATGTCTGTATAACAATGCTCAAATTGAATGAAACCATGAAGGTTGTGAAGTAATAATAATAATAATAATAATAATAATAATAATGATGATGATGATTTTGAATTTTGGTACAAGGCCAGCAATTTCAGGAGAGGAGGTAAGTTGATTACATTGGCTCCAGTGTTCAACAGGTACTTATTTTAATGACCCCGAAAAGATGAAAAGTGAAGTTGATCTCAGTGGAATTCTGAGTTCAAATTCCACCAAGGTCATCTTTGCCTTTCATCCTTCCGGGGTTGATAAAACAAGTACCAGTTGAACACTGGGGTTGTTGTAATCGATCACCTCCTCCCTCGAAATTGCTGGGCTTGTGCCAAAATGTGAAATCAATAATAATAATAATCAACAGGAACATGTTTAATGGTTTACTAGCAATACATCCACATTTGTAAAGTAGTATAAAGCAGACCCTCACCCAGGAGACCCTCCACATGCTGGCTGTCAGTAGTAAACAGACATACTTTTAATAGCAATGCACATATTTAATCCTGTAACATCCAGATTACTCTGTTGAATGTAATGCTTATTGATTTACATTATTTTGAATTAATCATCTTGTGACTTTCAGATTTTGATAACATGATTATTTTTTAGAATGATATTGTAGGATATATGGGAGAGGTAGGATCTGGCCAGAAAACAACTAGAATATATAGCCAGTTTGGATGCTAAGGGGCTAACCATTCTGTTACCATACTTCTGTTGAAATATACAGCTCTTGTTTCAATTAATTTTGAAAATAATGAAGAATTTAGTGAAATAATTGTCATCATTATTAAGCTGGTGTTTACAATATAACATGAAATTTTTATTGGAAGGTTTTAATTCAGATCAGTTTAAAACAGGATATTTGTATCACAGAACCAAAGGATAGTCTTTGGTGAGTCACGGAATGCATAGACTGATAGAGTCATACAATATTTAACCCTTTTATTAACAGAATTCTGTTGAAATACACTGCATTTGTTTCAATTAAAAGTTTAGTAAAATAACTGTCATTATAAAGCAAATATTTGAAATATAAATTAACATGAAATTTTGATGAGAAACTTGACTACTGCATTGGTAAAGAGGTGTACTGTAGATACAACTGCAACAGTAAAAGAAATACTAGTTCTAGTTCCACCTACAAGACATCTGTCATGATGGCAATGACGAAATGAGCAGAAGAGTTGGGAGATACCAACCTTGGCAGTGTTATCCTTTGAAGCAGTAATTATCATGGTTTGATCCAGTGATGCTTGAATATCGTTAATTGATCGCTTGTGGTCAGCAACGGTGAGAACTTGATCACCAGTCTAGAGGAAGAGAAAGAAAACCATGAATACACAAGCTGGATGATTGTCATTGCTGTTATATATCGATATAGGGGTCAATAGCTATGCAGTGGAACTGAATCCGAATCCATGTGGTTGGGAAGCAAATTTGTTAGCACACAGTCACACTTGCATCTATGATAGTTGAGAGAAAAACAAAATGAAACAAAACAAGATGATCATGGCCGGAACACTTTTGCTCAATCGAGACTGACCTGCTGTTAAAGAAGAAAGCTTACAGCATAAGAAGGTGAGAAAATTGCTTTACCTTTTTCACAGTCCCACAAACGGCAACTGTTGTCAGCTGAACCAGTCAATAATTTCTGGGTGCACCCTAAATGACTTTGTTAAAGAAATAATATCACACATCCAAACAACCACCCTCATAAGCACCAAACATAACACTTAAGTATGTGTGTGTGTGTGTGTGTGTGTATATAGATTTCCACCCTGTTGGGTGGTTGGCATCAGGAAGGGCATCCAGTTGTAAAAACCCATGCCACAACAGACAGTGAAGTCTGGTGCAGGCTCTTGCCTAGCAAGCTCCTATCAAAACGTCCAACCCATGCCAGCATGGAAGGCAGATGTTAAACGATGATGATGATGATGCACACACACACGCACACATATATACTCTCTTTTACTTGTTTCAGTCATTTGACTGCGGCCATGCTGGAGCACCACATTTAGTCGAGCAAATTGACCCTAGGACTTATTCTTTGGAAGCCTAGTACTTATTCTAGCGGTCTCTTTTGCCAAACTGCTAAGTTACGAGGATGTAAACACACCACCATCGGTTGTCAAGCGATGTTGGGGGGACAAACACAGACACACACATACATATATATATATACAACGGGTTTCTTTCAGTTTCCGTCACTCACAAGGCTTTGGTCGGCCCGAAGCTATAGTAGAAGACACTTGCCCAAGATGCCACACAGTGGGACTGAACCCGGAACCATGTGGTTTGTAAGCAAGCTACTTACCACACAGCCACTCCTACGCCTATATATATATGTAATCTTATAATAAAAAACCCCACAAATCTTGTAAATAGAGCTACCCAGGGTTTCCTGATCAAAACGATTATTTATTGTCATTTATCAAGCTGAAGACAAGACCGTTCGTTAGTTGTCTTTTGAGGTGATAACGTTTCAAATGAGAGATGCTGGTAAAGAAAAGAAAAACACAAGGGAGATAACCAACGTTACACTAATTCTCTTAAAAACTTGAATACATAAATTTGAGGAACGAGATTTTTTTCTCTACGTCACATTTCAAGAAATACATCTTGTTGGAATATAAAAATAGGCCACTGGACATTTAGTAAACATTATCTTGTTTATGTCTGCTTGACATCGAATTATTGTAACGTTGGTTATCTCCCAAGTGTTTTTCATTTCTTTACAAGTGTCTCTTGTTTAAATGTTATCTGCTCAAAAGGCAACTGACAAACAGTCTTGTTTTCAGCTTGATAAATGGCAGAATAAATTAGCATTTTGACCAGGAAACACTGGGCAGCTGGAAAAAAAAAAAGGGGGTTTTTTTTTTTTTGTTTTTAATTATGAGATTATCTTTCCTCTCTCAGCTGATCAAGTGCTTTTCTACTTGATGAAGCATTACCACACATCATACATTTTTTTTTTCTTTTTATTCTCTTTACTTGTTTCAGCCATTTGACTGTGGCCATGCTGGAGCACCGCCTTAAGGCGTTTTAGTCGAAGAAATTGACCCCCAGGACTTATTCTTTGTAAACCTAGTACTTATTTTATCGGTCTCTTTTGCCAAACTGTTAAGTTACGGGGACATAAACACACCAGCATTGGTTGTCAAGTGATGGTGGGGGGAGGGGGGGGCAAACGCACACATACAAATATATACATATATATATACAACAGGCTATAGTAGAAGACACTTGCCCAAGGTGCTATGCAGTGGGACTAAACCCAGAGCCATGTGGTTGGGAAGCAAGCTTCTTACCACATAGCCACGCCTGTGCATGTGTGTATATATATATATATATATATATATATATATATATATATATATATATATATATATTTATTTATGTGCACTTTTCCTTGCTGCCACAATCAACGCTGTCCAACCCATGCAAGTATGGCGAAAATGGACACTGAAATGATGATGATGATAATCAAGTTGTATCATGTTCTGTTCTCCAGTACACATACACCAGAAAGTCTTTGGTGGGGTTTACAGACGGACATACCTTAATATCATAGTGTCTCAATTCTCCGTTTTCATGGCCTGTTATCAGGTATTCGTCGTAAGGGCCCCACAGGCCACAGGTAACTTTGGAATCACTAACTTCTACGGTTCTCGCAGGCTTGCAGTTTGCTGGGAAGATAAAGAAACATATTGGTCACCAGTGCATTGGAATCAGAGTCAAGAGATCAAATTTTATCAGATCCATTCAGCAGGTTACAAACAGAGACAAAGAACATTCAGCTTTCCTAATTAATGAGATACCTATAGACAACTAATGCATTGATGCACCATCTCACGGTACCTATTTATAGATATGTAGTCTAGAGCATTAAGAACAGATTTGGTCTTTTGTCTACTCCAAAGATGTTTTAAACCCATTTGTAAGCATATTTCTGTTGAAAAACACAGCTTTTGTTTTAAACTTTGTCATTATTATTAAGCTGGTGTTTGGAATGTAAATTAAGTTTTTAATTTAGATTACTTTAAAACATAAAATTTGTATCATAGAAACAGGGAAGGTCTTAGGTGACTTACAGAACACGTAGATGGATAGAGTCATACAATATTTAAACCTTTTGTTATCATATTTCTGTTGAAATACAATGGCTTTGTTTCAATTAATTGTTGAAATAAAGAAAAGTTGGTAAAATAATTTCGTTTTAAGATTAAGCTGGTGTTTGGAACATAAGTCAACATGAAATTTTGATGGAAGGTTTTAATTTAGAATATTTTAAAACAGGAATTTTGTATCATAGAACCAAGGAGTGGTCTTGGGTGGGTTGGCATCAGAGGATTTAAACAGGAAGGTGGTTATGGTTAAACAGAGGTGGTTGTAGTTGATAATGTGATTGTTTATTTTTAGAATGACATTGTAGGGTAGGTGCGAGAGACTGGATCTAGCCAGTTTAAATGCTAAAGGGTTAAAAAAAACTACTATATTTTTATAATTAAATATAAGGAATGGTATTAAAAATATTGTTAAAACATTTTGTGCATTGTAGAAGTTATAACTAATTTACTGCACATAAATTTTAACAGTTGAGAATTAGTGCTTGAAACAAAGACACAGAACAAGTCCTCCCTCATCCATGATGACCAGATGGTTCTTGTCATTCTGACCGATGAACATGTACACTTAGTCAAAACTGATCTCGGGGTTAAATAGAATGAAAATAATGTATCATTGTGTGTACTTACTGATTTGTGAATCATCTCTACTGTCGTATATGTGTATGGTACATTGATGGCCCATGGTGGTATCTGTGGAGAACATAATCAGCTGACCACTGTATGAGAATCCATTGGTCCTCACAGCTGTGCTAGTTGGAATAGTGACCAACGCAACACCTGAAACAGCAAATAACAACAGATAAAAGACAGACAAAAGCATAGGCAGTCATTCATTGGTACTGTCTCTCTGAGGGTCTATAATGAAGAAGACGAGAAAGAGTCAATGAAGGTATTACTACATGGTCACTCAACTGACTAGAAACAACAGCCAAATCACCCTCAAAACCTTTACTGTTACCCCAAACAAGAGAAGTTCTGAGCAGACAACTGGCTAGATCCATCCAGGTCAGGTGACTTGCCCAAAACATGCACAAAACAACGTAACTCTTTCACACCAGAAGTCCTGAATTGATTGATGCATCACTTCTGTCTAACTTGGGTTTTAGTCACACTGGTCTTTCCGTAGCTGAAATATCTCATCTGTGCATGTCACAACTACAGATGAGATAGTAAGTAGTTCACTAACTGAACTGGTTTAGCCTGGTCACTGACAGTTTGTTGACTGTTGATCTGCTCAGCACCAAGAGATTTTTGCCATTGATTTGGTAAGTATATTTGGATCTTTGTGATTTGACGGGCAACACTTGTTTTCTTAACGAAACACTTTCAAACTTGAGACACTGGTAGAATGTGTCATACAAAACAACTTTTTCTCTTAGCCTTCTTAACAAAAAAATGTACATCGCAAGTTATTTCATGTTAAAGTTGTCGTATTTCTGTAATTTTAACCAATCACTGACGTCTATTCAGCTGAATACAGTTACCGCTGGTCGGTCATAAAAATGTTATTCCCTGTGACATATTTCGTCCGGTTTAATCGTAATTTATACGCATATATTGTTTATATAATAAATTACGCTGTGCGTATCTGTGTGTGTATATTTTTCCCATAACCTCACTCATAACCCTAACCCTAAAACCCGAACCCTAAACTAGAGTTTGATTTGAAGAAGATTTGGCTGCTATTTCTAGGAAATGAAGCACTTGGTGGAGGTGCATTAATAATTCTGGTAGCTCCAATAACAAGTGCAGGCAATATTCAAGTATTTTGATGGCTTTTTCCCCTTTGTTTACGAACATTCTAGTTTATCGGAAATGTCAGAACTAACGGGGATTAATACCATATACACCGTCACAGCAGTAACTATATTCAACTGAATAGACGTCAGTGATTAGTTGAAATTATCGAAATAAGACAATTTTTAATGTGAAATAACTTCGAATACAAAATTTATTATCTGTTCTATACCACAAAATATACAAGTATACGAAGTTTGAAAGTGTTTCGGTACCAAAAACACTACATAAAAAAATGTTGCCCGTCAAATCACAAAGGTCCGTATATTTGCCTAAATAGTTCACATTCTATCATGTTGCAACCCATGAGTTCAATGTAAGCCCGGTTTGGGTGGTTACCTGGTACTGGGTCTTGCCAAGGGGCCACCCATGATTTGGTCTGGAGCTGTTTATTCCCTTATTCCCATCTGATTTCTATTTACATGCTATCTAACCCATAAACTGGGACCCTGACAGGTGCTACTGGAGTAGACTTGGGATCAATATGGCTAAGAGGTGGTTTCATACTCCTCAAAGCTCTGGAACTCCTGAACCAGGGCCCCACCACTGGATGCAGTTTTAAATCATATTAAGAACTAGAAATAGCAGCCAAATCTCCCTCAAATCACATCACACTTACTGCTACTCCCAACAAAAGAAGCTCTATGCAGTCACTCAACCAGCTAGAAATACCAGCCAAATATTCCTCAAATTATACTGTTACTATATGAGTGACACACACACACTGGGCTTCTTTCAGTTTCCATCTACCAAATCCACTCGCAGGGCTTTGGTTGCTCTGGGATAATAATAAATGACACTTGCCCAAGGTGCCATGCAGTGGAACTGAATCCGAATCCATGTGGTTGGGAAGCAAATTTGTTAGCACACAGTCACACTTGCATCTATGATAGCTGAGAGAAAAACAAAATGAAACAAAACAAGATGGTCATGGCCGGAACACTTTTGCTCAATCGAGACTGACCTGCTGTTAAAGAAGAAAGCTTACAACATAAGAAGGTGAGAAAATTGCTTTACCTTTTTCACAGTCCCACAAACGGCAACTGTTGTCAGCTGAACCAGTCAATAATTTCTGGGTGCACCCTAAATGATTTTGTTAAAGAAATAATATCACACATCCAAACAACCACCCTCATAAGCACCAAACATGACATTTAAGTATTCAAGGAATTTCAGAGAATGTTTTCATGTTTTGTATTTTTTTTTTGCTAATTTTTATTTTTTCCATGCTAGAATGGTTTACATTTGCTGAAGTTTAATCTTGTGGCTTTATATGACTGATGACTGATATATTCAGTGGTATGTATTGTATAAGATTTAATCTCCTGGTTTTATATGACTAATGATTGATATATTCATTCTGTGATGTGTACTGTCAAAAGTTTAATCGTGTGGCTTTGTGACAAATGATTGATATACTGTGAAGTATATTGGCTAAGGTTTAACCATGTGGCTTTATGTGACTGATGACTGATATATTCATGTGGTGTGTCATATGCAAAGTCTGACCCAGTTACTTTATATATCATTAATGGTGTTGATTATAAGAAATAAGTTTAAAGAAAAAGGATACAATCCACATCTAGACACCAAACAGCACCATTGTGTCCACGGTAGCTTCCCAGGCGTTCACCGTTGAGGGAAAACCAGACATTTGGTGTGGAGTCTTTTGCACAAGAGAAAATCAAATCTCCTTCTCGACTGTATCTGATTTGCGTGATGGACCGCTCGTGTCCATGAAGTAATATCGGTTTCTGGAAAGAGAGAGAGAGAAAAACAAAATAAAAATATTCATATATATATATATATATATTACATATTTGTTTTATCCTATCAACATCATTTAAATGTTTGCTTTTCCATGCTTGCATGGATCAAACAGAATTTGTTGAGGTAGATTTTCCTACAACTGGATGCACTTCCTGTCACGAACCTTTGCCTGTTTCCAAGTAAGGTAATATTCTCCCATGACTAGACATCTTTTCAGGGAAGGCTGGAAAGGAAGGACACTGCTTGCCTGATGGTGATAGCAACATGCACACATAAATATACACACACACATACACATGTATAAGAGTGTGTATGTGTACCCTTGCTATGACATCACACGATAGTTGTAAACAAGCATGGCCGTCATGCAAGCAGTGTTGTTTGTTTCCAGTTTTATGTGAAAAACAGGTCTGATGAAGGTTGGCAACAGAAAGGGCATCCAGCTGTAGAAAAATCTGCCTCAATGAATTTTGCCTGACCCATGCAAACATGGAAAAGTGGATGTTAAATGATGATAAATAACTGCTTTATATAAATATATTTTACATCTTAAGAATTTAGAAACTCAGAGAGAACATAAAATAATGAGTTTCTAACAGTTCAATTCAAAGCAGATAAAGCTATAAACAGTTGTAAATATTCAGTTATTTATAGCTATACCCAAATTGAGTCCAAAATGTTAAATGAATTTTGTGTATCAAAGCTACCATTGGTTTCATGTTAAGAAGTATCTCAACAATTATTCTAGCCAATCACAGAAAAATTGGTGTTCCTCTCTATTATTTAGGATTAAAACACCAGTTGAGATATTCCTTAACATGAAACCAATGGTAGCCTTAATACATAAAGAAACCATCCATCAACGCAGCGTTGAACATGCATTCTCATTGTTTGCCATTTACATGTGAGTGTGTGTGTGTGTGTGTGTGTGTGTGTGTGTGTATATATATACAACATTGACCCTAGTGTTTCCCTGGTACTTACTTCATCAATCCTGAAAGGATGAAAGGTAAAGTTGACCTTGGTGGAATTTGAGCTCAGAACGTAAAGACGGATGAAATGCCACTAAGCATTTTGCCCGATGTGCTAATGATTCTGCTCGCATGTCATCAGAATAATGATGTCAATTTCCTACATTGTTGGAAAGCCTTTAAATTTACAGAGAAATGCAAAAAAGAGGAATGTGATATTTAAAGGTTAACCCTTCAGTAATGATATTTCTATATTTCTATACATTGTCTAACTGTTCCAGTTAATTTCAAAATTAATCAAGAATTCAGCATGATTTAGTAGAATAACATTTTCTTTATTAATGACATTTCAGACAGCAAGATGGCAGAATAATTAGTGTTGGAAAAGAATTGTCTTGCAGTATTTCTACAAGCTCTTTACAACCAGAGTTCAAATTCCATTGAGGTCAACATTGCTTTAGATCCTTTCAAGGGTCAATAAAATAAAGTACCACTGAAGTTGATGGTTCTGATTACCTCATTTTCTCAAAATTGCTGGTCTTGTGCCTTAATTAAAGACCATTTAATTCGTTAGCATTCACACTACTCTATCAAATGTGATGCTTATTTATTCAAATTCATTTGAATTAGTCATACATTTTCTTGTAGCTTTGAGATTTCCATGATGTGAGTGTTTATTTTTAGAATAATATTGTATGGTATGTGTGAGAGGCCAGATCTGGCTGGTTTAACCCTTTAGCATTCAAATTACTTCGTCAAATGTAATATTTATCTTGTAGCTTCAAGATTTCGAATGGGTGATTGTTTTATTTTAAGAATGACATTGTAGGGTAGGTGTGAGAAGCTAGATCTGGCCAGTTTAAACATAAAACACGTACAATATTTTGGTTGAATATGGCTGGTTTAAATGCTCAAGGGTTAAGGTAGCAAGCTGGCAGAATGGTTAGAGTGTAACAAAAAATGCCTTGCATGGTTTCTATTGGCTCATTACAATTTGAGTTCAAATCCAGCTGAAGCCTGGTGAACTGAGAGCTTATGAAGTATTTTGCCCAAACTGATAACCCCTCACAAATAACTATGTATATCTATATATAATGGGCTTCTTTCAGTTTCCATCTACTAAATCCACTCACAAGGCTTTTGTTGGCCCAGGACTACAGATGATTGGGAAGCAAACTTCTCATTCACACACCCAAGCCTGTCACCATATAATCATAGTCAGACATCTTCAAATACTTTCCTAGTTATAGAATCATTGTATGCAAAAATATTTTCTCTTCTCATTCATATTTTGATATGAATTCAATTTTTATATCTTTTACTTGTTTCAGTCATTGTTGTGGCCATACTGGGGCATCACCTTGAATTTTTAGTTGAACAAACTGACCCCATGACTTTTTTAAAGCCAAGTACTTATTCTATTAGTCTCCTTTGCCAGAATGCTAAGTTACGGGGGACATAAACACACAATCACCATTTGTCCCCACCAAGTGGGGGACAAACAAATACATATATATATATATATATACAATGGGCTTCTATCAGTTTCTGTCTACCAAATCCACTCACAAGACTTTGGTTGGTCCAATGCTATAATAGAAGACACTTGCCCATTGTACCATGCAGTGGGATTGAACTTGGAGCCATGTGGTTGGGAAGTGAGCTTCTTACCACACAGCCATGGTTTTAATATGAAAATCAGTATTTTGTAATATAAATTGGAAACCAGAGTCCTGAGAATAACAAAAGTATGCCACTATAAGTGCTGCCTATTTCGGAATGAAAATAGTTTGGTGACAATGGTCTTGTCATGAATTTGAACCACTGATATTTTGGATTGAACATTTCTTACTACTATTACTAAAATGATACAGAAGTGAGCTTATCCAAAGAATGGACCAGTCAAAGAATACACTATTCTAAAAAGCAAGAAATGAGCAACCTCACAGAATTGTTAGCATCTTGGACCAAGTGCTTTGTAGCATTTCGTTCATCTTTACATTCCGAGTTAAAATGTGGCCGAGGTTGACTTTGCTTTCCATCCTTTTAGGGGACAATAAAATAAGTACCAGTTAAGTACTGGGGTCGATGTAATCAACCAGCCCTCTCCCCACAGGAGAAAGGGTTATTATTAAGGCAGTGAGCTGGTAGAATTAGCATGCTGGACAAAACGCTTAGTGGTATTTCATCTGTCTTTACATCATCATCATCTGTTAACATCTGTTTTCCATGCTGGCATGGGTGGATGGTTTGACCAGGGCTGGCCAGCTGCACCGGGACCCAGTCTGATTTAGCTTGGTTTCTATAGCTGGATGCCCTTCCTAATGCCAACCATTTTACAGTGTGTGTGTGTGTGTGCTGAGTGCTTTTAACATGGCACTGGCACAGGATTCTTTACCAGGGGATGCAACCATAACACTTCTGCTGTGGAGGACGGGACTTCAGTTCAAATTCTGCTGAGGTTGATTGGATAAAACAAGCTCCAGTTGGGCAGAGGTTGATGTAATTGACTAGCCCCCCCCTTCCCCCACGAATTTTCAGATCTTGTGACTGTAGAACATCTAATAATACTTGTGTTTTTCTGTCATAACATATGAATGAGAAAGGAAGGGGTGATAGATGAATAAGGAAGGAAGGAAGGAAAGATGGCAAACTGGTGAACATTCAACGCTGGAAAGAAAAATCAAACAGCGTTTCAACTCTGTGTGAGTATATGCGTGTATGTATGTATGTGTGTGCATATATAAGAGAAGTATGTGAATGTATCTGTGACCATTGACAAGTGTATTAATTTGATTTGCTATCCATATATTTATATATAAAATACTACAATCAGCCGTCATTTTTGACAGCAAGGGGTCAGCTAGTAGAATAAAAGGCAAAAATACGCTGTTGCCTCCACTCACTTCTGTAAATTGTGGTTTATGAAGTTTTTCCATCTTCCTACTGGACTCATTTCTCATTACTAAGAACCCTACCTTTCAACAAAATTAATCCTTTAACATTTAAACCAGCCTTATCCAACCCAAATATTATTCTTGTTTTATGCTAGATCTGGTCTCTCACACCTAACCAACAATGTTATTCTAAAAATAAACAATCACATCATTGAAACCTCAAAGCTATGAGATAATGCATGATTAACTCAAAGCAATGTGAATAAATAAGGATTACATTTGATAGAGTAATCTGAGTGCTAAAGAGTAGAAACACAAGTTTGTACAGAATTCTATTCCTCTGGAATATACAACAAATAATTCCAAAATTGGTCTCAACAAATTTCTTTTATTCCTTTTGTTTCAGTCATTAGACTGTGGCCATACTGGGGCATCGACTTGGGGAATTTTTAGTTGAATTGACCCCAGTACTTATTTTTGTTTTAAGCCTGGTACCTATTCTATCAGTCTCCTTTGCTGAACCACTAGGCTATGGGGACGTAAACATACCATCAATGGTTGCCAAGTAGTGGTGGAGAGACAAACAGAAAGACACATAAATATCATAATTTAACGTCCATTTTCCATGTTGGTATGGATTGGCTGGTTTGACCAGAGCTGGTAATGCCAGGGGCTGCACCAGGCTCCATTGTTCTGGCATGGTTTCTACAGCTGGATGCCCTTCCTAACATGACCTACTATACAGAGTGTACTGGGTGCTTTTTATGTGCACCAGCACTGGTATTAATTCTGCAGTAGAGGATGGGTCTTCTTGAGTACAGCAATGCACCAAGACGGGCTTCTTTCAGTTTCTATCAAATCCACTCATAAGGCTTTGGTCAGCTCAAGGCTATAGTAGAAGACACATGCACAAAGTGCCACGAAGAGGGACTGAACCCAGAACCATGCGACTGGAAAGCAAGCTTCTTAGACAAAATGTGCATCAAAACTTTATTAAAAAAAAAAAATACCATGGTAACAAAAAGGTCAAGATGACATTTGGAACATAATAAATGCTTCTGTCTATGCAATGAAATGAGTGAGTGAAAGTGAAAAGTAGTGTTAAGTGTGTGCATTGAGAATACTTTAAAATGACAACTGCACGTTTTAGGTCAGTGAAACTATCTAATGACATTTGGAGGAAGACGACAGACAAAACAGATTCAATACCAAACAGGAAATAAACAACACTACCGACAGTGTTTAGACTGAGAGGCCACACCTAAGGCAATTCAGATTTGACCATGTCAAAGACAATATGGTATAATTTGAGGGAAATATATATGACTGCTATTTCTAACAGATCAAATGACAACTTGAGGCTCCAATTTTGGCTCGGTGGTGTTTAGCCCCAGGTTAGCCCTTACTGAGTAGAGTGATGTTGAAAAACCTTCCAGTTGTGACCATCTAGTCTTTTACTCCATAAGCACCTGTGTGACTGTGTGATCATGAAGCTTGCTTCCCAACTATGTGGCCTTAGGTTCAATCCCACTGCATGATACCCCGGGTAAGTGTCTTCTACAGCTCTAGGCTAATCAAAACCTTGTGAGTGGATTTGATATGGAAACTGAAAGAAGCTCGTCACACACACACATTATGTAACAAGTTGTTTCCTTACTTAAGCTGTTAGAGTGTGATTGAAACCTTTAGCATTTAAAGCTCATGTTTGTTTATTCACACTGTTTTGAATTAATCATGCATTATCTCATAGCTTTGAGATTTCAATGATGCGATTGTTTATTTTTAGAATGACATTGCAGAGTAGGCGTGAGAGGCCAGATATGGCTGGTTTGAACATAAAACAGGTAAAATATTTGAGCCTGATAAGGCTCATTTAAATGCCAAAGGGTTGAGTAATAGTTGGCTGCTAGTTATAGCAGGTACAGCAACCATGTAAAGGTTGGTGGTGTCTGCAGTTCTGTCATGAGACTTAGGAAGAGGTAATCCTTATATATGACCCTTTCTTGGAGCACAAATTGAAGGTCCATCTCTTACATCAGACTAGTTTTTTTTCCAAATTGATTCTTACTGCTGCTTCCAACAAATTCTGATAACAATCCTTATTACAACACCACCAAACTAATTAGTTAAAAAGTAGAAGTGTTAAAACTGATCCTTCTTATTTATTTATTGCCCACAAGGGGCTAAACATAGAGGGGATCCTTCTGGTGGTGAAAGCACTCGTGGCAGGATCATATAAAAGCATCCAGCCATAGAAACCAGGCCAAATCAGATCGAGTCTGGTGCAGCCCTCTAGCATGCCAGCATGGACAACAGACATTAAATGATGATAAAAGCAATTGTATTGGTAGAGTATAACATTCTTACAAAGTGAGGATGTGTGGGTAAGTATTTAGAGCAGTGGTTTCCAACCATGTTCTAATTACGACCTTCCGATTCCTATTTTAATCAGGTGGATCCCAGTTGGCATTCAATGTTTAAAAATCAGTTTTATAGATGTCACTTTCAAAATTCTAATTTTGTTTTCACGTAACAGGCACCTGTGCTGGTGGCATGTAAAAACCATCTTTTGAATGTTGGGCTTCATAGAGGTGATAAGTGTCCGAGACCTTTGGCGATATGCCGTGCTTGAGAAAACTTGCCAAGCCAAGTGAAAGCATAGCTGTGGCTGATGCCAGAGTCATCTAACTGGCATCCCGTGCTGGGGGCTCATAAAAAGCATTCATTACACTCTTGAAGGGGTTGGTGTTAGGAAGGGTATCCAGCCATAGAAACCAGGCCAAATTTTGGCTCAGTGGTGTTTAGCCCCGGGTTAGCCCTTACTGAGTAGAGTGATGTTGAAAGACCTTCCAGTTGTGACCATCTAGTCTTTTACTCCATAGGCACCTGTGTGACTGTGTGGTCATGAAGTTTGCTTCCCAACCATGTGGCCTTAGGTTCAATCCCACTGCATGATATCCCGGGTAAGCGTCTTCTACAGCTCTAGGCTAATCAAAACCTTGTGAGTGGATTTGATATGGAAACTGAAAGAAGCTCGTCACACACACATTATCTAAACTGATGCAAAATGATGATGATTTTAACAGTGTAGGTTTGCCTCAGCACTCTCTGAGACATGTTTAGCTATGTAAAGCATTAGGGAAAGAAACCTAGCTATTTCTTGCAATAAATACAGCTAAAGAATCCTTAACCCTTTAGCATTCAGATTACTCTGTCAAATGTAATGCTTATTTATTCATATTGTTTTAGCCATAGAAACTAAGCCAAATCAGACTGGAACATGGTGCAGCCCTCCAGCTTGCCAACTCTGGTCAAACCATCCAATCAATGTCAGCATGGAAAATGGATGTTAAAGGATGATGATGATGAGGATGATTACCTTGTAGCTTCTAAATTTTGATGATGTAATTGTTTTACTTTAAGAATAGAAATTGAAGGTTAGGTGTGAAAGGCTAGATCCGGTCAGTTTGAACACAAAACAGGTGGAATATTTGGGCCAGATATGGCAGGTTTGAATGTTAAAGGGTTAAAATACTACTGTAGATCCCTCATTTACTATTTTGCTTGTGTGGACCCTCAAAAATCTTATATGGACCTCCCTGCCTGGGTTCAGAGGGACCTTGGCCTAGTATTTAGTGTGTGGGACTCAATTGTATGCTTGTAGTCTTGATCCTTGGACTGAGAATTATATTGTGTCCTTGAGTAAAGCATTTCATTTATTGCTACTCCAGTTCACTTGGCTGATAATGAGTTCGACCAGCAGCAGCAATAGCTGGAGTTAACTTTGTGATGGACTGCTATTCCATCCTATAGGTGCAGGAATGATTGTGTATTGAGAAGTTTGCTTTCCAACCATGTGACTTCAAGTTCAGTCCCAACGTGTGGCAAGAGTGAATCTGGTAGATGGAAACTGAAAGAAGCCCTTTATTTGTGTCATCATCATTATCGTAGTTTAACATCTGCTTTCCATGCTGGCATGGGTTAGACAGTTTGACTGAGGGCAGGCAAGCCAGGAGGCTGCATCAGGCTCCAATCTAATCTGGCATGGTTTTTACAGCTGGATGCACTTCTTAATGTCAACTCTGAGAGTTATCCTTTGATATTGCTGCACCTCTTATGTGTCCATAGTTACGCTGGGTACATCTTATGGAGTTTCTACCTACACCTTTCCTACAGAGGGGATTTGTGGTTTGTCTGCCTTCCTACTTACTAAGACTTTGGTTTTTACCAGATTGACTCCAAGGCCCTTTGATTCTAGACCGTGCTTCCACATTTCTCTAGATCTGGTAGTGATTCAGCTATTAGAGCAAGGTCATCAGCATAGAGGCAGCCTTGTCTTCTACTATAGCTTGAGGTTATAGTAAAAGACACTTGCACAAGTTGCCACATAGTGGAACTGAACCCGGACCATGTGGTTGGGAAGTGAGCTTCTTACCACATACCTACGCCTGGCTGCTATTTCTAGCAGGGCATACAACTACTTCCCAACATTCTATATAACATGGAGCCTTAGAATCTGTTTGATTAATTTTCTCACCTAACAAGTAATATCACATATGAAGACAAAATAATCCATTTTCTAATAATCAGTTATTTTAAAAATTCAACCACAAACAGATGCAGGCATGGCTGTGTAGTAAGAAGTTTGCTTCCAGACCACATGGTTTTGAGTTCAGTCCCACTATGTAACACCTTGGGCCAACGAAAGCCTTTTGAATGGATTTGGTTGAAAGAAACTGAAAGAAATCCATTGTGAATGTCTGCCTCCAATTGCTTGACAAATAAGGTTTGCTTATGCCTCATAACTTTGTAGTTCGAAAGAGAAAAAGTACTAGATTAAAAAAAACAAAAAACAATAAGGGTAGGGTTGATTTATGAAACTAAAACTCTTTGAAGTGATGCCCCATTATGATCCAGTCCAATGAATAAATAAAACTGAAAGATAAAAGATAGTTCTGTGGAATAATTAAGGGTAATTTCCTATTTTATGCTTGTAAAATCATAGTAATCCAAAAAGTTTAGTTTATTTCAATAAAACATTTGATGATGATTTCATAATTATAACTGAACAAGGAGTAAAAAGTGAGGAAAAATCTTATTTTGAATAGAGTTTTGCCAAATGAACTTATGGAGATAGTTTGGGAAGTGCACATTGTTTGTTCCAAATTGGTGGCAAATTTTCTGTTTTGTATGCATCCATAAATTTGAGTGTGAGGATCCAAAATTTCTGCTTGTGAACAACAACAGAATGAGTATAAATGCCATTTGCCCACTGGTAAATATTGTTGTAGGAGCACCTGCCATTGCTAACGATATGGGTGCTGGGCAAAACCCACTGAAGTGTGATTGTGCCAAAGCAAAATGTTCTCACTGCAGTCCAGATCTTCGATGAGAAAACACTTTCTAGATTGTCTTTCCATGCCACCAAAAAATCCAGTGACTTTCTCACCACTGAACCTTCTTGAGAATTCACTCATCCACCTCCATGGTAATTAGGCTTGTCATTATTGTAAATCCCTTCAATCTACTGAGAATTGTCTTCTAAGCACGTTTCACACAACTCATGGCAGAAATTGCACCAATCAACACAAGTATTCTTGCTGCGCTGAACCTTACAAGAAATGTCTTTCTTGAGAGAAGTTATAGGCTCAGCAATATGACAGAAGAATGAAAGGACCGAGATACCTGGTGCCTTGCTTAACTCAAGAAGAGCCACACCCCACAGTAGAAGTGTTATGGCCACTCCTTCTGGTGAAGAGGATTGGCTTGCAAGAGTCCTGTGTTGGTACCACATAGAAGTGTGCGTGCAATGCCATGTAAAAGCACCCAGCATGCATTGTAAAGTGGTTGGCATTAGGAAGGGCATCCAGCTGTAGAAACTGTGCCAAATCAGACGGAAGCCTGGTGCAGCTCTCCAGCTCTGGTCAAGCTGTTCAACCCATGGACAATGGATGTTAAATGATGATTAAATGGCTATTTTCAAACCAACTCCTTTGATGAATGCTTGCTTTGTTTTTGCATGTATTGCAGAACCACATACTACCATTGTTAATGTTTCCTCTATAAGTCTACACTGCATGTTGGGCACATGTAAAAATTCTTTAACAATCCATGGAGGACCCATCAAGCAATACAAGTCGCTGAATCCAACAAAGATTGAGCCAGTATCGTAATTGTATGCTTTTCATTGATTATCTGCTGGTCTGTAAGTATTTTGTTGGGATTCACAATAAAACAAAGAACTAATTGAGCTGAAATTGAAAGTGAAACTAGAACAAACTCGATTTTATGAACATCAATTATGAAATTACCTGATAAAATTTTTGATATGCTTAAAAGAACAAAGTTATTTTTAAGTTAGGTAATACTTTCTGAAAAGTGGCTTTAAAATAAAATGTGCACACGTGCATGCCTGTGCACACAGACACATACTTTTGCTCTTTCTTGCACCTCCAGCTGTTCGAACAGTGGGCTAAGGTAGAGAACCATGACAGATGCATTTTAGTTGGTTCCTACCAAAAGTATATAACTGTGACATAGAATTTTATCCCAGAAACATAATGTGTACAAATAAATAGTCATTTTATAAATATAAAAAAAGCTGTGGAGACTACACAAATTATCCATGTATGTATAGCCTGTATAAGTAGTGTGTGTGTGTGTGTGTGTATATACATATATATATATATATATATATATATATAGATAATGGGTCAATAATACCGTATACTTTGATTAATATACTCACTCTGACAAATATACAAGCAGATATTTTTTCCGATTCTTCGACACACGAGATAGAATTCTCTAGTTTAAGCACCCCATATAATCCCTCATAACTTTATTTTGGGGGAATTTTCAGGAAATTTTTGTTCTACACACGGGAATTCATACGATTATGCAAAAAATGTTTATAATTTTTTTAACCGCACCCCCACATAAATCCCAAAAGTTCCACTCTGTTTCGAATTTTAAAAAATCATACAGGGTTACACAGCCGAAATATGGAGTACTTATAAACAGTAAAATTCCCTAACCCAAACCCTGTGTTAATCTGAAAAATTACCCAAATACATATTTAAACAATAATCACTGGGGGTAATTTCGCCTTTACTTTCTTTCTAACTTCAGTGAATTAAATAAGTCGCCACTAACATAAACATATTGGTGACATTACAGCTGCATATAACAGGTTTATTATAGCGTGTATAAATATTATACACACACACTATATATATATATATATATATATATATATATATATATATATATATATATAGGGGAACATATAGGACACCATTTTTTTTTTCAGATTTATTTCTACAAACAAAATAATGTGATTTGATGGATTTAAACACTTAATTCAGCATTAGTCGACACGATTTGTGCAGTTTTGAATGATGTGAGCCGTATGGACGTCGAACTAACGAGAAGTGTTCACACATAGATAGAAAGGAATAATGTGGAGTACCTCTTTATTTTGGAGGTGTCTGTGAATATAGCTAATTAAATTAATAATGGTAATAAGAGTAGAAGTAAGATGAATATCCAGCTTGGATCCTGGCGTTTCTGTTTCTAATCTCAACAGGAACTTCATGTCAAAGAAAGAACGGCACGGCATGGCATTACATAAATGTACACCAATGTACAATAATCGATGTATTTACCGAGCAGAAGAAGTGTCGTAGGGGATAAAACGTGTCTACAGCAGCAGTGAAAGGCAAGATAGAAATTGATTAAGGAAGTTAAAGAGATATAAAAGCCGTCTTACCATGTTGGAGATGTCGCAGAAAATGCGGCGATTGATGAGAAGCACGAGAGAGGAAGAGTGCGCATGTGCTGATACCGGTGTATGTACTTTATACTACCTCTATGTCATAATATCCGGCAGACGTGAGAGATTGTAACGAAATATATATATATATATATATATATATATATATATATATATATACATATACATAATGTGTGTATATATGTATGTATGTATGTGTGCACGTTTGTGTAATGTATTCTAAATTCGACTGCGTGATAATTAACTCACCACTACGCATTCCGGATGTGGCGGAGTAGCCTAAACCTGATTTCATATGCTGTTGCTGCATGGCTAAAATATGATAAATAAATAAATATTTTGAGGGGACAGAAGTGGATAAGATCTTGAAAATTACCTTCCAGTTACAAACTATGGGCATATCGAAATCGATTTCACCCTAGTCTTCACTCCACCAACGCTTATACCATCTCCACCAATCTGCTTACAATCAATAATCTAATCACGATTTCAAATGACCGGGTGGTAATATAAAGCGAGAGTAATTTAAAATTCTTTACGCCGGTCTAACGCTAAGTGGAGTAAGTCTTGTTTGACTCATCTCATTTATTTAATTGAAAAATATTAAAAAAACACTAATTGTTGCAATAAATACGAAGAAAGGTTATTTTTCCTTAATTAGTCTTTAAGAAGTATTTTAGATGATCTTTGAATGTAGTCTTATACATTTACTGTCTTAAACAATAACCGGAATCATCATAGTCCGTTTGGTGGTGGTGGTCGCGGAAGAATTTTTTTCCTTTGTCATTGTGCTGCGGTCAACGTGTTTGACATAAAGGAATGTATGTTTGTGGTCTTAAGGTGGGATTAGATGATTGTTTCAGATGGTTTGGAATTTTCTTTTATTCATTTTCCCCCGTTTATTTGTTTCAGTGATTGGACTGCGGCCATGCTGGAGTACCATAACCCGATGTTAGTTTATTTATGCACCCCTCCCCATAACTTAGAGGTTAGACATTAGAGAAGGATAAAATGAATAGCAGGCTTGAACAAGATATAAGTACTGGAGTCAATTTGTTTTACTAAAACTCTTCAAGGTGATACTCCAGCATGGTCGCCGTCCACTGACTGAAGTCAAAGAATGCATTATATGATATGCATTATTAGTTTTGGGTATGTGAGTATTTTGAAAATGTCTCACACAGTGACGACTGCCCTGCATACTTACGGGTTGCCCTTTGGCAAGGTATAGCACCCATTCAGCCCAGCCACCCTGTCAAGGATACGGCAAAGTCATGGGACTGCAGCATGATGGATTGTGGAGAGGCAGCAGAAGAGCTCAACTGAGCCAGCAATGCTTCTTACATTGATGCTGAGCAGAAGAATTCTAGAAGATCACCACCATCCTCCCTTATTAATGGAGAACACAAAATTGCATCTACATATTTCTTCTTTCTTTGCCATGGTGTTTTATTTTTCTTGATCTCCAGGACTCATAAGACCAGTTACCTGGTTTCTATTGAGTAAAAGTAACTGAGATTACAGCATTCCACTGACTAGAATGCTTGTCCATTGCAGGGTTCAAGGGCTGTCATTTTGAGGGTAGGGGACAAGTTGATTATATTGATCTCAATACATAACTGGTAATACTTAATTTTTTGGACCCTAAAGGGATGAAAAGCAAAGCTGACCTTGGCAGGATTTGAACTCAGAATGTAAAGAGCTGGAAGAAATGCTACTAAGCCTTTTGTCTGACATGCTAATGATTCTGCTAGTCTGCTGCCTTTACAAACTTGCCAACTTTCTTTATGATGTTTGACAGATTCAAAACCATCTCAGTTTTTATTGAACATCACAAGTTGTCTGCCCCTTTTCAGTCCTCAAAAGCTCCAGGCCATTCATAGAAGGACCTGCCTGTGCCCTTGGAGAAACAATGCATTAGATCAGCGGTTTCCAACCTGGGGTCCGCAAAGGTAGTATTGGGGGGTCTGTGAACTAAATTCAAAATTTCATGCATATATATATATATATATCATCATCATCATCATCATCATTTCATGCTAGCATGGGTTGGACGATTCGACTGAGGACTGGTGAAACCAGATGGCTACACCAGGCTCCAATCTGATTTGGCAGAGTTTCTACAGCTGGATGCCCTTCTTAACGCCAACCACTCAGAGAGTGTCGTGGGTGCTTTTACGTGCCACCAGCACGAAGGCCAGTTTGGCGGTACTGGCAACGGCCACGGTCAAAATGGTGTATTTTATGTGCCACCCATACAAGAACCAGTCCAGGGGCACTGGCAACGATCTCGCTCGAAAAACCTTACACATGTCACGGGCACAAGTGCCAAAAAGGCGACGCTGGGCACAGGTGTCATCCCGATTTCGCTTTCGCTTACCCCAAAAAGTCACACACACACACATAAGGATAAACATATTAAAAGGGGTCTGTGGGAAAACTCATTTAAATAAAAGGGTTGGGAATCACTGTGAAAAGGTTGGGAACCACTGCCTTAGATAATGAAGTCCTGGTGGCACTCCGTCAGTTGCGACGACGAGGGTTGCAGTTGATCCAATCAATGGAACAGCCTACTTGTGAAATTACCATGCAAGTGGCTGAGCACTCCACAGACACATGTACCCTTAATGTAGTTCTCGGGGATATTCAGCGTGACACAGTGTGACAAGGCTGACCCTTTGAATTACAGGCACAACAGAAGCAGGAAGTAAGAGTGAGAGAAAGTTGTGGTGGAAGAGTACAGCAGGGTTCGCCACCATCCCCTGCCGGAGCCTCGTGGCGCTTTAGGTGCTTTCACTCAATAAACACTCACAAAACCCAGTCTGGGAATCGAAACCACGATCCTACAACCGCGGGTCTGCTGCCCTAACCACTGGGCCAAAGGAAGTCCTAATCATCCATTAAACAGATGGGATGATTAAGGCTGAGTTGGTGGCTTCAGTAAAATTTATCTCTCCTTTTTCAATCTTCATAGGCCCTTATCACTATAGGCGTGGCTGTGTAGTAAGAAGCTTGCTTCCCAATCACATGGTTCCGGGTTCAGTCCCACTGCATGACACCTTGGGGGAAGTGTCTTCTATAATAGCGTTGGGCTGACCAAAGCCTCATGAGTGGACTTGGTAGGCAGAATCTGAAAGAAACCCGCCATGTGTATATATATATATATATATATATATATATATATATATATATATATATATATATATATAAATGTAAGTTACAATATATGGATTCAAGTAATCCAGTAGTACACATAAAAAAAGACTCCTTAATGTATCATTGTACAAACGATATAGAATATATAGTAATATACAAGAGAAAAGGATAAGGAGTGTATAAAGTTATAAATGACGGAGTAATAGTATGATGAAAATTTATTTAACAATAAAATTCAAATATCACGACAAATTGTTTTGTAACTTAAAACATGTAAAGATATATAAGGACCTTGAGATTGAGATGTCTAGAACATGGCAATTAAGAATAAAATCTATCCCTGTTGTTGTAGGTGCCCTAGGAAATGATCAAGAAAAGTAGTGATAAATTTTTTGACCAGATCCCTAGGAAACCAACAGTCTATGAGACTCAAAAAGATTGTACTGACATCAACCACCCACATTCTCAGGAAGTTTCTCTCCATCTAATACATACATGCCTTAAGTCTCTGTCACAGTCAGAAGATGAAATAAAATGCAAATCAATTGGAAAATAATAATAATGATAATAATAATAATAATAATAATAATAATAATAATAATAATAAATGCCCGGATGCAGTACCAGGCGGTGGCTCTCATGGCTTCTGATCTTAATTGATTGGAAGTGTTATCATGTACATTGTTTTGTCTTGGTATAAAAGATGGTCGACAGCAAATATTCTGCTTAATACTACAGATTTGCTTGTCAGCTGTTTGACCTTAACCAGTTGAGCATGTCCCTTGATGGCTGACGATATGTGCATCTCTGATCATGAGCAGAAGTAGTGGGGGAGAATCATAGACGTGTGTTGAGAAGAATTCTTTGGGGTTTGAATAATTCACCTTTGGAAACATAGGTGTTTTGCTCAACATCCTTAAACAAACCTTATTCAGAGACCTTTTGAGCGGGATGGGCTACTCGACCTGAAGAAAATTCTAACTGGGCCCCACCAGCGAGGTCATGTGCTGTTTATCTTGATATGAGATCACCATGTTGTACACATATGGTTGTGATGCATGTGCCTGGTGTACCCTTATCAGACGGGTAGTCATGATGGGTATAATGGGCTTCGTATATTTGTACCCCAGTATCACTTTGATGGCATGCACTGCTCTCTCACTCAATAATAGTAATAATAATAAGGATAATAATTCTTCCTAATTTTGGTACAAAGTCAGCAATTTTGAAGGAAGAGGGAAGTTAATTATATCAACCCCACTAACTGACTGGTACTTTATTGACCCCCAAAAGGAAAAGTTGACCTCAGTGGAATTTGAACTCAGAACATAAAAACAGAAGAAATTTCACGAAGTATTTTGTCTGGCATGCTAATGGTTCTGCCAGTCTGCTGCCTTCTTCATGCATATAGTATTGATGTATTGATCACATTGGTATATTCAATCTCTTCTTTGAATTTTCCATTTTCTCTCAATCTAGTCTCACCCAAAACCTGGCTCTATTGGAACTGGAATAGTCTTGTATCTTTAGAAAATATCCAACAAAATGATAAACCAGCGTTCCCATTGTTGTTTTTACTGTTGTTGTTGTTTAACCAGAGATCGTTAATTGCATAAAATCACAATTAACTGTTGCGTTTGTGTGATCATGCTGGTTGCCAAATTCCCATTGGAAAACCATGAAAGACATTCCTATATCTGATGGATGATGGTGACTTCAATGAGTTTCAGATTCAATGTTTCATGAGGCTACTGCCATGTTTAAATTTGCTTTACAAATTTTCTGATTTTAAAATTGATTTTTTTTGCATTTGTTTTCTATAATATTTTAGATGCTGCATAGGAAAACAAATTTATCTGTTTTTTTTTTCCTTTTATTTAACCTAGATTTTAGGTGACAGTGTCCCTGTATGTTATAAGGGACTGAGGCAATGAAAAGGGTTGATATCAGAAAGGATATCATTCATTTCTTTGTTTTCATCATACAATGATACCATTTATATGTCAGGGACGCTCGTTTACAGATGTTACATGATCTCAAGAGAGGAGGAGACACTGACACACAGATGGACATACAAGCGTGACCACATGGTAAGGAGTTGGTTTTTCAACCACATAGTTCTCGGCTCAGTCCCACCATGTGGAACCTTAGGCAAGAGTCATTTACAATAGCGCTGGGCTGACCAAAGCCTTGTGAATACATTTAATTGATGGTAACTGAAAGAAGCCTGTCACACACACACACACACACACACACACACATACACACACACACACACACACACACATATATGTGTGGAGGTGCAATGGCCCAGTGGTTAGGGCAGCGGACTCGCGGTCATAGGATCGCGGTTTCGATACCCAGACCAGGCGTTGTGAGTGTTTATTGAGCGAAAGCACCTAAAGCTCCACGAGGCTCCGGCAGGGGATGGTGGCGAACCCTGCTGTACTCTTTCACCACAACTTTCTCTCACTCTTACTTCCTGTTTCTGTTGTGCCTGTAATTCAAAGGGTCAGCCTTGTCACGCTGTGTCACGCTGAATATCCCCCGAGAACTACGTTAAGGGTACACGTGTCTGTGGAGTGCTCAGCCACTTGCACATTAATTTCACGAGCAGGCTGTCCCGTTGATCGGATCAACTGGAACCCTCGACGTCGTAAGTGACAGAGTGCCAACAACAACAATAATAATAATGATTACGAGTTCTGGATGAAAATCTATAGGCTTTATTAATGTATCATGACACATGTTTCTGCATCCCACATGTTTATTAGTAAGGACCTTTTCATATTCATAAGATATTATTTAAGATTATTCATAATAACTATGAATCTCATGTCTTCTTGAATCACAATGTGTACGCTTCGTCAGGCATTACATTAATCCTTATGTCATGATACATTAATAAAGCTTATAAATTTCCATCTGCAAGTCATAATCGTTATTGTTATATTTATCATAAGCTGAAAGGAGTTCAACTTATATAACCATTCCACTGGATTACACTGGGAGATGAGACTCACAGTTGGTAGCTGACAATACAATAAAAAAGCACAGAATCCTTTAAGAGTGCATTCTGGGGCATTTGCTCAAAGCAAATTAAACGGATATCATCATCATCATCATCATCAAATGTTTGTTTTCCATAATGGCTCAGGTTGCATGGTTTGACAGGAGCTGGCCAGCTGAGGAGCAATCCAGTCTCCAGTCGTTTGTTTTGGCATGGTTTCTCCAGTTGGATGCCCTTCCTAATGACAACCACCTCACAGAGTGAGCTGGACGCTTATATGCCACTGGCATGGGTGTGATTACACAGCACTGGCACGAATACATTTTATGTGACACTGGCACCTGCAAAGGACATGCCTGTTTGTATGGATGACCACAATTTTACTTAGCCTGATGCATCTTCTCAAATACAGCAAATCACTACAACTCCCAGTCCCTTGTCATTTCCTCAGTGAGGACCAGAATCTGAAGATCCTTTCTCGCCATTTCGTCCCACATCTTCCTGGATCTTCCCCTTCCCAAGGATCCCTCCACAATTAGAGATTGGAGCTTCTTTAAGCAGTTGTCCTCATCCATATGCATCACATGACCAAACCAGCACACTCTTCTCTCTTGCACAACATCTGATGCCCCTTACACCCAGTTTTCCTCATACATACATATAATATATATAATGGGATTCTTTCAGTTTCTATCTACCAAATGTACTCACAAAGCTTTTGTTGGCTCAGAGCTATAGCAGAAGACACTTACCTAATGAGCTTTGCATTAGCACTGAACCTGAAACCATGTGGTTGGGAAGCAAACTTTTTAACCTCACAGCCATGCCTGTGTATGTGTGTGTGTGTTTATATATATATATATATATATATATATATATATATATATATGTATATATTCTTTTTTTTTTTCTTTCTGAAGTCAAGCATATATAGTAATAAACAGATGAAGGGAAAAAACACACAGAAGGTCAAGATTGTTTGCCAACATAACATGGCAGTCCTGGTTGAAAAACATATACTAAATGCATAGATGAACAAAGAACAAACACAAAAGGTCACCGACTCCTCATCAGTAATTGGCCAGGAGGTTGAGTAAAATTTCATGCCATTATTGATAATATTGCTTCCACCCTGGAGGCAACCAGCAGTGACCAAAACATATCAAAACAAAACAAGATGAACAAACAAGGAATATGGAAATGGATATATGAAAATGAATAAAATTAATTTGAGATGAGACTGTTAGTAGATGGGCGAGGGACAGAAAACGAAATAAATAGACAGAATATGGCCTTAGGGCCAGGTGAAGACAACAAAAAAATAATAATACATATACAACAAAAAATTAATAATAATACATATACAACAAAAAAAAGCCATGGGCTAGCAGACAGACAAGTGTGGAGTAACGTAAAGGAGACATGAAAAATGTCAAAAAGAACATATAGGTATGTGTATGTGTGTGTGTGTGTGAATATACCTTGTGTACATAAGTGCAAATATGTACATAATTGTGTGTATGTGCATGTATATATGAGTGTCAGCTGTCACCACCATCTTGTGTAGTTTCAGGCCAGTCATAAATAAATGGATGTATTTCTTAAGACATTCCAGCTGTGGCCATCCTATCTCATTTCTTCTTTTGTTCTTCCTATCATAAGTGTACCTTGTACTAATGTGACCTTATTTTATTTTAAAGACAGAGGGCTGTAATATGAAGATTTGGTTGCTATTTCTAGCAAAAAAAAAAGTGATTATACAGCCAGTTTCTCATTGGCAGACATTTGATATATGTATGTGTGATGTGTGTGTGGGTGAGAGTATGTTTGTGTATGTGAGTATGTATGTGTGTGTGTGTGTGTGTGTGTGTGTGTGTGTAAGATGTATGTGTGCATCTCTCTCTCTCTCTCTCTCTCTCTCTGTACTGTGTGTATCAAACTGTGTATATATGTATACATCAATCTGTGATTGTGTTTGTGTGTCTACATCTATCTGTGAATGTGTATGTGTGTGTGTGTGTGCATTTGTGTGTGTACAATCATCTGTGCATGAGCACCTCACTCTGTGGTTGTGTGTGTATATGTCCACATCTTTACCCTTTGACCCACGACTGCTCGCAGAGCACACTTCACTGGCTAAGCCTCTAGGCTAGTCCACTTGTCACATCTCCTGAGGCAAAGGCCTGCACATCGGAGAATGATCCATTTGTACCGCATGAGATGACTGCAAAAGAGCAACACACCACACCTGTATATATATATATATAATGTAAATAAATACTAATGGAGAACCTTGCGTTTTGCCTAGTACTTTTTCACTCGACTGCTGGAGCCTTAGCAACACAAAAATAACAAATTAATGGGAGGTTTGGAGATATTCAACCGATATCCGAACCTTGCCTCCCATTATACATGCACACAGACATTGCACATCTGGTGGAGCATGGTGGATTCATTTCTTTCAAGTCCATGCATGTCCTCTGCAGTCACAGCCCATGTTTCACTGCCATGCAACATGGCTGTTTGCACACAGGCATCATACAATCTGCCTTTCATTTTGTGGGAGAGACCCTTTGTTACCATCAAAGGTAGAAGTTCTGTGAACTTTGCCCAACTCATTCTTATTCTAGCAGCTACACTCTCAGAGCATCCACCTCCACTGTTGACTTGGTCACCAAGGTAACAGAAACTGTCTACTACTTCTAAGTATCACTGACAAGTTGTAAGCATATACAAGCATTTATACATATATATATATATGTATATATATATATATATATATATATATATATATATATATATATATATATATATATACATATATATATATATGTATATATAGGTCTTGTTTGTGTGTGTATGTGTGTGTGTGTGTGTGTGTGTGTGTATACAAATACACATCTTGTATTGTCAAGAATAGCAAGTTGTATGCATATAGGGGTGTAACATGTAAATTGCTGCGAAGTGCAATATGAAGCTGCATACATTTGCAGCAGTTATCACCACACACACTCTTTCTCTCTCTCTCTCTCCCTCGAAGTAATTTCTGGTATTACTCTTACTCCTGCCTCTTGAGGCTGCCAACTGTTACTGTTGGTGCCAAGCAGAATTACTAGTAGGGTGTGGTGATGAAACCGAAACAGAAGAGAGAGAGAGAGAGAGAGAGAGAGAGAGAGAGAGAGAGAGAGAGAGAGAGAGAGAGGCTTATAAGTCAGTCTGTTATTTGTAAACACTTCAACCCCACCCCAACCACCACAATCATCTCACTCTTTTAGTTTTGTTGGGTTTAAAATTGCTACGAGGTGGTTGAGGTGTGATAGTGTCAATGTTTCACAAGTTCTCACATCACAACTGATACATTACATGCTATATATATATATATATATATATATATATATATATATGATAGATATACACACACACTTACACAAATATATATATATACTCTTTACTCTTTACTCTTTACTCTTTTACTTGTTTCAGTCATTTGACTGTGGCCATGCTGGCGCACCGCCCTTAGTCGACCAAATCGACCCCAGGACTTATTCTTTATAAGCCTAGTACTTATTCTATCGGTCTCTTTTGCTGAACCACTAAGTTATGGGGACGTAAACACACCAGCATCGGTTGTCAAGTGATGTTGGGGGACAAACACAGACACATACTTATACATATATACGATGGGCTTCTTTCAGTTTCCGTCTACCAAGTCCACTCACAAGGCTTTGGTTGGCCCGAGGCTATAGTAGAAGACACTTGCCCAAGGTGCCACGCAGTGGGACTGAACCCGGAACCATGCAGTTCGTAAGCAAGTTACTTACCACACAACCACTCCTACGCTTATACACATACATACATACATATATATATATATATATATATATATATATATATATATATATATATATATATATATATATATATATATATATATATATATATATATATATATATATATATAATTGTTAAAGAGGACAACAAAGCAAGACAAACATCTCAAGTCATATACATTATTATTATTGGAAAAAATTTAATTCAAAGCCTTACAGCTGTTTCTGGGATATCCCAAAACCTTAAATTAAGATTTTTCCAATAATAATAACGTATATGACTTGAAAGGTTTGTCTTGCCCTAGCATTTGTTGTCCTCTTTTTAACAATTATATATCCACTATAACAGAAATCTACAATGGTCCCTTAACTCCCATCTCAACCATAAGCTTGGAGCCCTGGTAATGTTACAGCATTTATTCAGCGTACCTAGTCGTTTAGATCACCTGTGAACTAAATCCCCATATTTTGTGTGTATGTATATACATATATATGTGTGTATGTATATATATATATATATATATATATATATATATGTGTGTATATATATATATATGTATATATATCTTTTATCTTGCACTTGTTTTAGTTTAAGACTGTGGCCATGCTGGAGCATCACTTTGAAGAATTTTTAGTTGAATCAACCCCAGAACTTATTTTTTCTTCAGTCTGGTACTTATTCTATCTTTTGCCAAACTGCTAAGTTACAGGGATGTAAACACACCACCACCAAATGTCATGAGGTGGTGAGAGGACAAACACAAACGCAAAGATGCCTGCACCTGTATATAATATATATATGTGTGTGTGTGTGTGTATACGAGACATATACAAGGCTTAATAGGCATGTCTACTTTGGATGAATATGTATTGCAACTGACAGTTCCAGAAAGAAATGCTGTTCTTTCAAAGTGGGTGGAACTTGTGGAAGAGGGAGACCCAGGAAGACATGGGACAAAGTACTGAATGATAACCTTAGAACACTGAACCTTTTGGACTGAGATTTGTGGTGCCTTGCTATACTCAAGAAGACCCATCCTCCACACCAGAACTGTTAAGGTTACATCCCCTGGTGAAGAGGGTTGGCCTGAAAAGCACTTGTGCCGGTGCCACATTAAAAGCATCCAGCACACACTATGAAGTGGTTGGTGTTAGGAAGGGTGTCCAGCCATAGAAACCAGGCCAAATCAGACTGGAACCTAGCACAGATCTCTGGCTTGCCAGCTCCTGTCAAACAGTCTAACCCATGCCAGTATGGAAGAATGGACATTAAATGATGATGAAATTAAAAGCACATAACTGTTACATCAAAGGACACCAGGACACTTATCCTGCAGAAACACATGTTGGATTGGAATTTGATGAGAATAATGCTTTAATAAATAAATTTTGAAGATCTATAATTCACCAGTCTCCTCTTGATTATATACTCTGTATGGTGTATGAAATCCAGTGAAATGAACTCAGGACTTACCTACCGAATTAAGTACCATTTAATTGTTTATCTTATGCTCCCTGACATTCGATGTGGTTAGCCAGATCTGGATTATATCAGAGTGCTAATGAGGTACCTGGCCAGATTCCAAACCCCTATTCCTTCATGCTGTGCATACATACATACATACATACATATATATATATATATATATATATATATATATATATATATATATTTATGGATACATTTGTATGCCAGCATATTCATATGTATATATGGGAGAATATACAAATAATAACAACAGACGAGGACAGGTGGTGTAAATAACAAAAGTATATATTAGTATGACGCTCGGGAATACGGAAAGTCTTTGACGTTTCGAGCTACGCTCTTCAACAGAAAGAATACGGAGACAAGGAGAAAAACACGGAGAAAAAAAATTGAATAGTGTTCAGTCAACGGTCAATCATAATAATGGCCGATCATAACAATGACTAACCGGAAGTTAGAAATTCTTATTTCAGGAGAGCTAAGAAAGGGGGAGATAACAAACGGTGATCGGGAACGAGGGGCTGTGTGTGGGAGGTAGAATGCTGGTGATCTTGACATATGTAGTGTGAAAATGGGGAAGGGAGAAAGGGAGAAAGGGAGTTAGTAGTTGGTCAGTTGTAGTGTGTGCGTGGTGTGATGCGAGGGTATTGGTGTGGTGTGCTTGGTGTGATGCAAGGGTATTGGTGTGGTGTGATGTGAGGGTGTTGGGAGGTGGGGAAGGCATGGGTGGAGTGTGGGTTAGGCTTAGGGTGGGGTAGAGGTAGGGTCTGTGGGTGGTGGGTGTAAGGAATTGGATGGGGTGGAGTGGGAAGGTAGAGTAGGAGTGTGTTGGGGTGTGGTGGGATGAGCTTATGAGAAGGTGTTGAGGAGGAGGGAGAAGGGGAAGGTGGATGTAAGAGAGGGGGAAGATGGGTATGGGAGGGGAGAGGAAGAGAGGAGAGAGGGTGGGTATAAGAGAGGGAAGGTGGATTAAGAGAGGGGGAAGGTGGATATGGGGGGAGAGAAAGAGGGGAAGGTGGGTATGGGGGGAGAAAGAGAGGAAGAGAAAGAGAGTGAGAGAGAGGGAAGAGGGGTATGGGGGGAGAAAGGGAGGAAGAGAAAGAGAGTGAGAGAGAGGGGAAGAGAGTGAGAGAGTAAGGGTGAGAGAGTAAGAGAGTAAGAGAGTAAGGGTGAGAGAGTAAGAGAGTAAGAGTGTAGAGAGTAGGAGAGTAAGAGTGTAGAGAGTAAGAGTGAGAGAGGGGGGAGTACGAGAGAAGAGAGTGAGAGAGTAAGAGAGAGGAGAGAAAGAGTAGGGGTGAAGAGAAGTGGGAGTGGAGAGAAGTATGAAGAGAGGTGAAGAGACATACAAAGAAGTAGGAATCGGAGCAGGAGGTGGGGGAGGGGAGAGATGGGTGGTAGGAGGGAGGGTGGGGGAGAGAGACAGGAGGAGGGGGTTAGATGAAGAGTGGAGGGGAGTTGAGCCCATGTGGCGCAAAGGAGCGAAGATAGAAGATTAATCCCTGTTCACGGCGCAAACGGGAGTCCGGATGGCCCCTGTGCATGGACAATCCAAACACAGACAGGTGTTGCCGCAAGGAGTGGCCGGCAGAACGGAAGTGGCGTGACACCGGGGTGTCATTGCCGACGTTGATATCTCGGAGGTGTTCCACGAATCGGTCGGCCAGGCGGCGCCCCGTTTGTCCGATGTACAGGGATTGGCAGAGAGAGCAGGAGAGGCAATATATGATGTTGGTAGACGTGCAGGTGAAGGAGTCGGTGATGCGATAGGGTCGGTGATGGGTGCTGGTGAGGAGGGTGGTGTTGGAGAGGTAAGGGCAAGTGCGGCAGCGTGGGCGGGAGCAGGGGAACGAGCCAGGTTGGGAGGTTGGGTTGGGGAAGAAGCTGTGGACCAAGAGGTCCCGTAGGTTGTGGGCTCGTTTGAAGGAGGGGAGGGGTCGATTAGGGAAGATGTGGGAGGTGGAGGGGTCGGACTGGAGGCGCCGAAAAGCTCGGAGAATGGAGCGTTGGAGGGGTAGGGTGGTAGGATGGTAGGTAAGGGGAAAAGGGAGGCGGGAAACGGCAGGGCGGGTTCGGGGGGAGAGAGCAGATGCACGGTCCACAGAACGTGCTCTGGCAAGGGCGGTGTGGATGGTGGTGGGTGGATATCCACGCAGGCTAAAGTGGTGAGCCATGAGTTGAGACTGAGTCTCAAAGTCATGGCTGTCGCTACAAAGTCTGCGTAGACGGAGGAATTGGGAATAGGGGATAGAAAGTTTTGTGTGTCTAGGGTGGGAGGAGGAGAAGTTGAGATAGGAGTGTGAGTCTGTGTGTTTGTAGTGGATGGAGGTGCTAAGGGCGGAGTGGAGGATGCTGACCGAAATGTCGAGTATATACATGTGGGTGCGTATGTTCTATACAAAAATGTTTATCTCTCTCTCTCTCTCTCTCTCTCTATATATATATATATATATATATTTACATATATGTATTTGCTCTTATGTCATATTCATCATTTTTCTAATCTTTTTTATCTAGATAATTTACTAAATACATATACATATATGCATCTATACATGTACACACACACACACACACACATAAATGGGTGGATGTATATGCACACTTTCTAGTTAAAGTGTTAGTGGAAGTAGTAGAAGCAACACCCATACATACCTGAATTTGGTCCAACGTACCAAGAGAGATGAAAAATGTGATAAAATTTGTATATCTAGTGATGATGATGATGATGATTGTTGTTGTTGAAGAAGAAGAAGAAGAAGAAGAAGAAGAAGAAGAAGAAGAAGAAGAAGAAGAAGAAGAAGAAGAAGAAGAAGAAGAAGAAGAAGAAGAAGAAGAAGAAGAAGAAGAAGAAGAAGAAGAAGAAGAAGAAGAAGAAGAAGAAGAAGAAGAAGAAGAAGAAGAAGAAGAAGAAGAAGAAGAAGAAGAAGAAGAAGAAGAAGAAGAAGAAGAAGAAGAATAGAAGAAGAAGAAGAAGAAGAAGAAGAAGAAGAAGAAGAAGAAGAAGAAGAAGAAGAAGAAGAAGAAGAAGAAGAAGAAGAAGGTGGTGAGCTGGCAGAATTGTTAGCAGACTGGAGGAAATGCTTATTTGCATTTTTTCTGGCTTTGCATTCCAAGTTCAAATTCTGCTGAGGTGGGTTTTCATTGCCATTCATCCTTTTGGGGTCATTGATATAAGTACCAGTCAAGGACTGGGGTCGATGTAATCAACATCTCTCTCTCTTCAAAAAAACTGCTGACCCTGTGCCAAAATTTGTAGCCAGTCTTCTTCTTCTTCGTATTATTATTATTATTATTATTATTATTATGAACCCTTTTGTTACCATATTTCTGTTGAGATGCTCTGTGTTTCTTTCATTTAATTTTAAATATAACAAAGAATTTAGTAAAATATCTTAGTTATCATTAAGCTAATTGTTTGGAACATCAATTGTGACTAAAGTTTGGTGGAAGATTTTAATTCAGAACTTTTGAAAACAAAGAAACTACAGAGCCAGAAGCAGTTTCAGGCAGGTTAAGGCAGTAAGCTGGCAGAATTGTTAGCATGCCAGACGAAATGCTTAGCGGTATTCTATCTGCTGCTATGTTCTGAGTTCAAATTCCTCCAGGGTCAACCAGATATGTCTTCACAGAAGATTGGCCATAAAGTACATCACTTGTGTGATGTTGACATTTGCACACAAAGGCAAAATGACAATAACATATATATGTATGTATACATGCATACATATGTATACACACACACATACATACATATTTAATATAGACACTTGAACATTTAATACAGACACTTTTTCAGCCCTTCCATCTGTTTCATTTTTTGTTCTCATCTATCTTTTTCGTAGAAGAGCCTTGTCTTAAAATGTCAAAGATTTCTTCCAATTTTCCAGAGCATTAAACTAATACAACTTGTTTGTTGTTCTTTCACCTAGTTTTGTGCTTTATCTTATTTTTGGATCATATATACACACACACACATACATATGCACATGCACACACACACACACACACATACAACAGATTTCTTTCAATTTCTGTTTATCAAATCCATTCACAAGGCTTTGGTTAGCCAGGGACTACAGCAGAAGACACTTGTTCAAGGTGCCACTTGGTGGGACTGGACCAGGAACCAATTAGTTGGAAAGCAAACTTCTTAACCACACAGCCACATATGCATCTAACATATTACTGAAGTTAAGGCGGAGAGTTGGCAGAGTCGTTAACACGGGCGAGGTGCTTAGTGGCATTTCCTGCGTCTATATGTTCTGTGTTCAAATTCCACTGAAGTGGACTTTACCTTTCATCCTTTTGGGGTTGATAAAATACTACCAGTTGAGCATGGGGTCGATGCAGTCGATTTAGCCCACCCCCACCCCAAAAAAACTGCTGGCCTTGTGCCAAAATTTGAAACCATTATTATTGAATTAAAGGCAGAATCATTGTGGCACCAGACAAACTGCTTACCATTATTTCTTCCGACTTTATGTTCTGAGTTCAAATTCCATTGAGGTCAACTCTGCCTTTCATCCATTTAGGGGTCAATAAAAATAAGTACCAGTTGAGCACTGGGGTCAATGTAATAGACTTATCCTCTCTCCTGAAATTGCTGACTTTGAAAACAATATTGAGTCTTATCAATCATAAACACAGTATGAGAAACAATAGTTTATCTTCTTATACTGCACCTAAGTCTTTCGTCATACAGCCAGCCACATGTTCAATAATACATCATACCTCAACTATAACTGGTAATAAATGTACAATGAAAATAAATAAATCCTCTTCTGGTTTTGGTAATGAGCATTCCAGATGTTTGGTTAGCAGGACTATATACCCATTCATTCGTTTTTATGGCTGGCTGGCATCGATTAGATTGGTAGTTCTTAACTTTTGTTTTGTATTGCACCCTGCTTTCAAAGTAGTTGTTACGCCCAGTGCCCATCTAAATGGTGTGTGAGGTAACATGACTAAACTAATTTAAAATGGAGATAATTTATAAATTTTATTCTGAAAATGGATTGTATCACCTTTTAACAGTGAAAGAATAAAAAATCAATACAGACAAAAGATCTAAATTTACTTTATATATTGCAAGTTAATGACTTCCTTGTGCCTTATAAGATCACATTTTATTTTAAGTAACCATTACTAGTTTTATCATGTATAATATAATTACTACTACAGGTAAACTTTAGTATGTTAATTACGTTACCTTACCCCCCCCCCCCCCACCAATCCAAGCAAAAGATTTTTTTTACTTTACACGTCTTTGAAGGTGTGAAGTGAGCAAGTGATTTATTGACAGGAAAAATGACATCTCTGCTTGAAGCTGGTGACATTTGGGGAGACACTAATATAAACACACAAGCATACCCACATGTATGCAAGCAGACACGCACACTTCTCCTCCTCCTCCTCCTTTAATGTCCATTTTCCATGCTGGCATGGGTTGGACAGTTTGATCAGAGCTGGCACGCTGGGGAGCTGCACTGGGTTCTAGTCTGATTTGACCAGGTTTCTACAGCAGGACACCCTTCCTAACCCCAACCACTTTACAGAGTGTACTGGGTGCTTTTATGTGGTACCAGCATGGGTGCTTTTTACATGGTGCCAACATAGGGCACCTGCAGGGCTAATCCTCTTCAGCAGGGGTAGTGACATTAACACTTCTGCTGTGGAAGACAGGTCTTCTTGAGTAGGATGGGTCTTCACACACACACACACATATACATGTAAATAAATATTTCCACCTACTGTTGAGTGTTTTGTGGGTACTTGGTGACATCACCAGTGATGGTGCCACAAAGAAAAAAACCCAGAAAGCATCCAATCCACTCTGTGAAGTGTTTGGCATTAGGAAAGGCATCCAAAACAGACATTAGAGTTTGGTGCAGCTCTCTAGCTTGTCAGTTCATGTTGATCCATCCAACCCATGCCAGCAAGGAAAAAAAAGATGCTAAATAATGATGACACACATAAAACAACAGGCCTCTTTCAGTTTCCACCTATTGAATCCAATGACAAGGCTTTGGTTGGCCTGAGGCTGGGAAGCAGGGTAGTTGGTTATATTGACCCCAGTGCTTGACTGGTACTTATTTTATCAACTTCAAAAGGACAAGAGGCTTACCCAAGGTGCAGTGCAGTGGGATTGAACCCCAAATCATACAGCCAAGGAATTATAAGTAGCTGAATAGTCCAATGGTTTCTATCTACCTATTCATGTTCATTGTTTGGGTTGACCAGGATCAATAATAAAAGACCCCTGTTCAAGATTCCATACAGCAGGATTGAACTTGGAACTACATTATTACAAAGCAAACGTCTTAACCAGTTCAGCATTCCACAAATACATGTACTGTCAATGTAATTCTCTGCTAGAATTACAGTCACACAGGGTGTGTGACAAGGTTAGCCCTTTAGCATTTAAACTGGCCATGTCTGGCCCAAATATTCTACCCGTTTTATACTGAAACCAGCCAGATCCAGTCTCTCACACCTACCCTACAGTGATCTACAGTGTCTAAAAAAACAAAACAAAACAATCACATCATCAAAATCTTGAAGCTACAAGATAACGCATGATTAATTCAAAATGATCTGAATAAATAAGCATTGCATTTGACTGAGTAATTATGAATGTGAAAGGATTAAAGAATTTTTCTTCACAACTGTAGATGGATTTTCTTATTTCAGCAAACTCTTTGGTATCCTTGTTGTGGAGAAAGATTCTTTTTGCTGCTAATATATTGCAACATCTAAGGCAGTGAGCTGGTAGAATCATTAGCACCCGAGGGTAAAAATTATAAATTATCATCCATGTTAAGTTAGTTTAGTCATGGTACCTCCCTCAGCACTTAGTTGGGCACTAAGCATAACAGTTACTTAAAAAGAGAGTGTTATACAAAAAAGGGTTAAGAACTACCGATCTAATTGATGCCAACACTGAGAACCAGACATAATGAATGGGTATATAGTGCTATTTTGTTTGTCTATGTTCTGAGTTCAAATTTCACTGAGGTCAACTTTGCTTTTCTTCTTTTCAGGGTTGATAAAAATAAGTACCAGTTGAGCACTGGGGTTGATGTAATCAACTTGCTCCTCTCCCCCAAAATTGCTGGCCTTGTGCCAAAATCTGAAATCAATATATTGCAACATCTTTTGTGCCTTCAGCATTTAAACTGATCATATCTGGTCCAAATATTCTATTTGTTTATGTTCAAAACTGGCTGTATCTGGCCTTTTACTCCTACCTTACAATGTCATTCTAATAATAAACAATCTCATAACTGAAATCTTGAAGCTATAAGATAATGCATGATGACTTCAAAGCAATCTGAATCAATGAGGATTGCATTGGACAGAGTAACCTGAATGTTAAGGTTTCTTTGACAGCGCAGGCATGGCTGTGTGGTAAGAAGCTTGCTTCCCAACCACATGGTTCTGAGTTCAGTACTACCGTGTGGAACCTTTGGCTAGTGTCTTCTACTATAGCCTCAGGCCAACCAAAGCCTTATGAGTGGATTTGGTAGATGGAAACTGAAAGAAGCCAATCATGTGTGTGTGTGTTGGTCCCCCTGCCATCGCTTGATGTGTTTATGTCCCTGTAACTCAGCAGTTCGGCAAAAGAGAGCTGATAGAATAAGTACTAGGCTTACAAAGTCCTGGGGTCGATTTCTTTGACTAAAACCCTTTAAGGCAGTGCTCCAGCATGGCTGCAGTCAAGTGACTGAAACAAGTAAAAGAATAACTGTAGATGGATCTTTTTACTTGTACAAACCTTTTGCTATCCTTGTTATAGGGAAAGATTCATTTTTTCTGCTAATATACTCCAACATCTCTGGTTGTTTAGCATTTAAACTGGCCAGATCCAGCCTCTTGCACCTACCCTATTTTCTGTAGAGTTTCATGGACTCTCTGTGCTGGTGCACTATCCTGCAAAATCAGGAGACCATGACTCAGTTTTTCACAGTGTTTCTGCTTCAAAGATTCACACAGTTCATCCAAAAGAGACATGCAGTATTGTGTAGATGGTGCAACCCCAGTATTTTTTTTTTTTTTAAAGCCTAGTACTTATTTTATTGCCCCTTTTACTGAACTGCTAAGTTACGGGGATGTAAATACACCAACACTGGTTGTCAAGCAGTGGTGGGGGACAAACACAGACACAAAGACACACACACACACACATATATATGATGGGCGACTTTCAGTGTCTGTCTACCAAATCCACTCACAAGGCTTTGGCTGGCCTGAGGATATAGTAGAAGACACTTGCTCAAGGTGCCACGCAGTGGGACTGAACCTGGAACCATGTGGTCAGAAAGTGAGCTTCTGACCATACAGTCACGCCTGTGCCACATATTCTTTTATTTGTTTCAGTCATTTGACTGTGGCCATGCTGGAGCACCACCTTTTAGTTGAGCAAATCGACCCCAAGACTTATTCCTTGCAAGCCTAGTACTTATTCTATCGGTCTCTTTTTGCCGAACCGCTAAATTAGGGGGACATAAACACATCAGCATCGGTTGTCAAGCGATGATGGGGGGACTCACATATATATATACATATATATGATGGGTTTCTTTCAGTTTCTGTCTACCAAATCCACTTACAAGGCTTTGGTCGGCCCGAGGCTGTAGTAGGAGACACTTGCCCAGAATTTCTTGACATAATCACAATATTTACAAAATATGTTCAGAAATTAAAAAATGTTAATTATTAAAAAAAAAAAATTTAAACAAGAGCAGGTTAACATAGTCGTAATGGAAAGATTTTCTGTAAGCACTCGCACACTCTTCAGCTTCCCAAATTATTTTTTCATATAACAATTTTTAAGAAAATCTTTATTTGTATAAAGTAGTTGTATGCTGTCAACTTAATGTGACAGTCCCATGAAGGGAATAATACTACTGCTATTTAGCCCTAGGAAGCTTCCTGTCGGCCTTGACACATTTCCTGTGTCCTTATGTTTACAAGGGGGAGACAAGCACTTCCACTTAGCTAAGACTGCATCCAGAGACATGCTTCTGAGTCTTTGCTCGTCATCAGTCTGGAGTAGCAATGGCCTGTTAGTCGAAGATGCATGTCAAGCTCTCCTTAACGTATAAAAATTCTAGTGAAACACATTCACTGATTTCAAATTTAGAAATAATACATTTCTAAATGTCTCAGATTTATGCAGTAGTGATGCGATAAAGTAGTTGTATGCTGTCAAATTAATGTGACAGTCCCATGAAGGGAATAATACTACTCCTATTTAGCCCTCGGAAGCATCACCGTTTCCTTTCGGCCTTGACACATTTCCTGTGTCCTTATGTTTGCAAGGGGGAGACAAGCACTTCCACTTAGTTAAGCCTGCATCCAGAGACATGTTTCTGAGTCTTTGCTCATCATCAGTCTGGAGTAGCAATGGGCTGCCAGTTGGAGATGCCTGTCAAGCTCTCGTAAACATATAATAATTCTAGTGAAACACATTCACTGATTTCAGCATACAACTACTTTATCACATCACTACTGCATAAATCTCTCTGAGACATTTAAAAATGTATTATTTCTATTTATATATATATATATTACATACATATAAGAGGGATGACCTCTAAGTGGACATCCATTATACTAGAAGAAGACCACCACTGATCAGACCATAGGTAGTCTTCTTCTAGCATAATGGATGTCCACTTAGTGGTCATCCCTCCCTCTTATATGTATGTAATATAATTTTTCTGAATCATCAGATTTTTCAATATGCTAAGCCACTGGTTTTAAATTGATATTTATCAAATTAATATTCAATTTTTCACCCTTATAATTTAAATGTATATATATATATATACACATACACACACAAACATGTACACAGCAGGATTCCACACAGTTTCCATCTACTAAATTCAAGCAAAAGGTAGTAGTTAGCCTGGGGCTACACTTCAGTTGACAGTGACTTCAAACTTCTGTCTTGCTTGCCTTTGTCAGATAGTCAGATGAAAGGCAAGCAAGTTGAATCTTGCTATGGTACTCACTGTCAACGTTTGTCTGGATAAAGTTCAACAAACATATCCTCCAGAAAAAGTATTGAGCAATCCTTCGGTTTAATAAACATATCCTATATAACTCGACATAAAAACAAATATTAATGTGTATATTTATACAAACAGGGTAAATCTATGAGAAAAAGGACGAACAGACTTAATTGATTTTCAAAACTTATTGGGTTTTCATCAGGTATCTCCATCAATTGACCAATCCCAGAGAAACAAGTAGTCAATCAATATACACAACAACTAGCCTGGTAGCTTCATGTGTATCTGTCTGTCTGTTTCTCTCTCTCTCTATATATATATATATAAACATATACATAACTATCTCTCTCTCTATATATCCTTTTAATCTGTTTACAGCAAATGTATATAGAGATAATATACATGTTCATATGTATGTCTCTCTCTCTCTCTCTACATATATATATACACACACACAAACACACATATATATATATGCAAAGCATTAGTCAAGTACAGAGTGTAATAAGACATTAGATAAATGATATGGGAACAAGAAATTATGCAATAAACTTCATTAGCTCACAGTTGTTTCTGCTATAAGATGCAAAGCACTCATAGCTGAGTGTTTGCAGCTCTGACCAAGTGATAAGGTGATACACAAGCACTTAGCTGATGGCACTGCATCTTATAGCAGAAACAACTGCAAGATAATAGGTTTATTACATAACTTCTTGTTCCCTTGTCATTTATTTAATATATATGTGTGTGTGTATGTGTATACACACACACATACATACATACATATATATATATATATATGTGTGTGTGTGTGTGTGTGTGTGTGTGTAGGTAGTTAGGGTAAATCCCAACTGTTTCCTCATGAAGCACATCTGCTTATTCCATTATTACAATCCAAAATGTATCCATGTTGCATGTTAATCAAAATACATATAAAAAAATTGAGAATTATGGGAAAATAATTTGCTGAATTATTGTATAACAAAACAAGAAATACAAATTTTTATGGGCCTTATTTATTCATCATGACACATGTTTCATTTGCTTATAGGATTTACAAAGTTTTACATGTTAGGTAAACATGAAAGGAATTTCCAATTAGAAATTCTTCAGAGAAATTAAACAATAATAGTATTAAGACAAAGGAATGAATGATTATATTATGATCTTGATTAGCTTACTGTTGTTTCTGCTATAAGGTGGAGTGGACTCATAGTTGAGCGCTTGAATAACAACACATAGCTTCATCAGAACCATGACTATGAAGAGCAATTTATTTGTGTGTGTGTAGATATGTATATATATATATGCTTAAATGTATTTGTTTACCCAAATAAATTGTACTTCATATTTGAGGTTCTGATGAAGCTATAAGGTGTTACTCAGGCACTCAACTATGAGTGCACTGCATCTTATAGCAGAAACAGATGTAAGCTAATTGTTTATTCCTTTGTCATCTCATTTTTTTCTTATTAATGATAGTATTATTTAATTTGTCCATGCAAGGAATTTTCTATTAGAACTTCTTCAGACAGAAAAATTAAATAACAATAGTATTGTGGCTGTGTGGTAAGTAGCTTGCTTACCAACCACATGGTTCTGGGTTCAGTCCCACTGTGTGGCACTTTGGGCAAGTGTCTTCTACTATAGCCTCGGGCCGACCAAAGCCTTGTGAGTGAATTTGGTAGACAGAAACTGAAAGAAGCCCATCAGCACCCACTACACTCTCAGAGTGGTTGGCGTTAAGAAAGGCACCCAGCTGTAAAAACATTGCCAGATCAGATTGGAGCCTGGTGCAGTTGCTGATCCAGCTGTAAAAACATTCCCAGATCAGATTGGAGCCTGGTGCAGTTGCTGGGTCTTCAGACCTCAGTCAAAATGTCCAACCCATGCCAGCATGGAAAAGAGACGTTAAACGAGGATGATGATATATGTTCGTGTTTGTCACTCCGACATTGCTTGACAACCAATACTGGTGTGTTTATGTCCCTGTAACTTAACCATTCGGCAATAGAGACTGATAGAATAAATACTAGGCTTACAAAGAAAAGTGCTGGGGTTGATTTGCTTGAATAAAGGCAGTGCTCCAGCATGGCTGCAGTCAAATGACTGAAACAAATAAAAGAATAATTTCTCTGTCTGAAGAATTTTCCGTAGATGTCTATCTAACATGTATAACTTTGTAATTCCTATTAGCAAATGAAACATGTGTAATGGAAAGTAAATAATACCAATAAATTTCTGGTTTTATTATACATATGTAAACCATACACATGTATATATCATTAAATTTATGTACAAAGGGTTGCTGAAACGTTCCTGGTTTTAAGGGTTTTGTGAAAGGCCTGGTTGGAGGCCCAAACTTCTGAGTTATTTTATAGGGCTTAGAAAAACTGAACACCCACTACAATAAGTGTGTGAATCTGAGAGGGGAATAGGTTGAATAAAATCATAATTAATCGACCCTCCTGTATTTTCTTTTACCCAAATCCAGGAACTTTTCAGTAGCCCCTTGTACAGTTAACCACACATACTAACTCTACCCTTCAAGAAATGAGGGAGCTTGTATGTAGTCATTGAATCTACAAGAAACAGCAGCTAATCTCCCTCAAAACTGCTGCATTAAAAAAAAGTATGGAAGGATATATTGAATGAAGATGAAATCATCTTGTTTACTTTATGTCTGAAAAGAAAAATGATAATCAGAAAGATAGGATGGTCACAACTGGAACGTCTCTGATCATAGAACAACTTTATGAGAACTGACCAGGAATCTGGTTAAACAACAATGACAATAAGAACAATAAATAAATAATAAATACAACAGCAGTAATGTCACTTGAGGTGACCATATTTATTTTAGAGATAATGGAATCCATTGCTCAAGAGTCCAGTATGTTTGACTGTGTCCAGTAGTAGTGGGCAGCAGTGGAGGGCCAGAGCCAGTGTAAGACAGGAGCGTATAAGAAACCTGGACATTGGACACGACTGACCCATCCACCCAACAACAAGCATGGGAAACAAACCAATTACAATTTGTCTGTCTGTCTGTCTCTCATGCAAGCCCTGCCCTGCTTCTGAACTGACCACACATCAACGGTCATCTCTACACAATCTCACTCCCACCAGTCAATGTCCTATGTTGTGGTGGTGGTGGTGGTGGTGGTGGTGAGTGGTTGGTTGGTTGGTGGTGGTCAGTCAGATGGAGCTGCTCAGAGAAAAGTTCCATAATAAACTATGGCATTGAGATGAGAGGAAGTGGAGAGAAGGGTGTCATTTATTTTTTCCCATGTGGTGTGCATGTTATTATTATTATTATTGTTGTTATTACTTGGGCTTGGAGTTACTGATGCGGCACAGAAAAGGGTCATCAATATCATCACTGATGCTGCAGAGAAAGCCACAAGGTGGCTTTAGATAGAGGGCAGACCAGTGGATTTGCTGCTATTGGGATCCCTGGCTAGGGCTTGACCAAACTATTGCTGGGTCAACTGGGCAAGGTGGGGAGGGGGTCTGATGTTGAAAGACCCAAAACATCACAGAGCATCTGTGAGACATATCTTGAAACTGTGTGTGGAATTGATGCTTGGTTTGGGGGAGAGGAGCGATTAGGCTCTGGAATAAGAGAAAAATCTCTTTGGTCATGTATTTCTTTGCAAATTGAGGTGTGGGGGTGAGGTGTATGTGAATGGTGTGGGGGTGGAATTTGCTTTTTAATTAAAAAAAAAAATTTTTTTTTCCTGTGTGTGTACCAGATTGAGTCAAAAGTTTTTGCAAATTTTCACAGATGATTTTGGATAACTTGTACCTCTTTGTTATATCATTAATTTGATACAACTTGTCCAATTGTTGCTGAATTGTTTATTCGTTATTTTTATAAATAAAGCAAATAAACATTAAGTTTTTTTTTCTTTATTTTACAGCTTTGATAATGAATGATGAAAAAACTGCAATTGGAGCCATCTTGTATTACCTGTGGGGAAAAGGACTGAGTACAAGAGATTAATGATGTGGAAGGCCCAGAAACTGGCAATGAACATGAGGCACAAAACTGGTTGAGACATTTTAAGGAAGGGGACACAAGGTTAGGGTGACCAAGGTTAGAGAGACCTTCAGTTGTGGAAAATGAGGCCTTGCTTGAAGGGTTGAACAACAACCAAGCACTTGTACATTATCAGCAGAACTTGGTCCTCCACAAACCACTATTAATCAACACCTCCATAAGTTTGGCCTTGTGAACAGACACTACTAAGAAGCTCCTCATGACCAGGCTCAATGATGTGTGAACATTTGCAAAAACTGCTGGCAAATCCTCAAAATGCCTATTTTTGGCATTGAATTGTAAGAGGGAATGAAAAATGTATCTATTTTTGTAATCCTAATAAGAGAAATCAGTGGCTTTGTTCCAGCCAGGCTTCAGAACCTGTTGACAAACAAGAGCAGTTTAAACAGAAGGTCATGATGTGTGTTTGGTGGAATTTTGAGGGGCTGTTACACTCCTATCAAGCATTGGTCAATCAAAGATGTACACCCCCACAGCATGATAATGCCCCAGCTCATACTGCCAAGGTAACCAGACAGAAACTTGATGGGCTGGAAGTGCTGCCTCACTCTGCCTACAGTCCACCATAGATTACATCTTTTCTGAGCCATGGCTCATATCCTGCACGGACGGAGGTTCAACGATATAGATGAGGTTGAAAATGGGTGCAGGGAGATTTTTGCCTCTAAACCAGTCAAATGGTATAAGCATGGAATCGAGCTTCTGGCACAACAATGGCAACAGACAATAGAATATGATGTGATATATTTTAATGAATAAATGCTTCACATATGTAATTTGTTTGAAATAAAGCTTAAAATATGAAAAAAATTTTGACTAAACCTGGCATGTGTGTGTCTGTAAATATATTTCATATATATATATATATATATATATATATATATATATGCACTTCATATTGTGTTGGTTTCAGAGGCGAGGAATACACTGATATATTCAGAACAGTTGTCCTCTGTTTTGGTTGTCCTGACATCTTAACAGTTGAGCCCTCTGGCTTTCTTTTTCGTAAGTGCCTACCATATATGGTAATGCTCTTGGAATCTCAAACCAACTCCTTTATTAAACCTATGGGGGTGGGAGTTAGATCATTCTCTCTCTCTCTCTCTCTCTCTCTCACACACACATATATATATGCAAATACATATTTATACAAGTGTTTTAGATATTCAAACACAAATGTATTTTGCTGTGTGTGTATAGATATATACACTCAAAATGCTGAACCTTACAAAAGAGAAGACAGAGTACTGAGATATGTGGCACATTGCTGTACTGAAGAAAACCTGTCCATCACAACAGAATTGAGATTCTAAGACCAAGGTGCCACATAAAAAGCACCCAGTACACTCTTTGGAGTGGTTGGCATTAAGAAGGGCATCCAGCCATAGAAACCAAGCCAAACCAGGCTATAGAAACTGATGTGGCTCCTGGACTTGACCAGTCAGGCAGTCCAATCCATGCCAGCATGGATGTTAAATGATGATAATGATGGTATATATATCTATATATGCTGAAATGTATTTGTTTTCCCAAATAAATTGTACTTCATGTTTGAGGTTCTGATGAAATTGTAAGGTGTTACTTAGGTACTCAACTACAAATCCACTACATCTATAGTGGAAACAACTGTAAGCCAATGAAGTTAATAAGATAATCGTTTATTCTTTTGTTATCTCTTATTATATATATAAAAACACATACACATAATATTCACCTTATTCATTATTCTACTACCTGGGATGTCACTAGTTAGTTACACTTCAAGCAGAGAAAACATCATCATCATCATCAACAACACCTGTCCTCCTGCTGGCATAGGCTGAATAATTGACCTGAAGCTGGCAAGTCCGAGGGCTACATCAAGCTCCAATATTTGCTTTGGCATGATTTCTCTGGCTGGATGACCTTGCTAATGCCAACCAATTTATATATATTATTTAAAAGAACTCGATTCGGTTCCATGCAACTTAAAGCTTCACAGGCCTCTAACAAAAGCCAGTTTCTTCTGAGCTTTAGATTTACTAATCTAAAGCCTGAAAGAACTTGCACCCACTAGATAAACAACTACACTTAACTCTTAATCAACAATTACTTTTACTAGTCCATTGTCTTGTGGGACCATCAGGGAATAGAAATTAGGAGCCAGACCTTTTATTTTATGCTGTGCTGTGATAACCTCCTCAGTTGGCCCAGCATTGAGAGGAACACCTTAAAGTCTTTAATTAACATCATGCTGAAATGAAATCGATCTAAATTTGTAGACTGGCACCCATGCCATCACCTCTTTCATTGAACACTAAACTCGGCTTGCAAAGACCTGTTGGGGCAAGTGAAATCATGATGGCACCTGTACCAGTGGAGCACTAAGAGCACCGTCCGAGCGTGATCGTTGCCAGAGCACCAGCTGTCTCGCTTCCATGCCGGTGGCACGTAACTAGCACCATTTGAGCGTGATCGTTACCAACGTTGCCTCCTTGGCACTTGTGCCAGGGTCACGTGAAAAGACATTCAAGCGAGATCGTTGCCAGTACTGCTGAACTGGCTCCTGTGCAGGTGGCACGTAAAATACACCATTTCGAGCGTGGCCGTTGCCAATACCTCCTGACTGGCCTTCGTGCCAGTGGCACGTAAAAGCACCCACTACACTCTCAGAGTGGTTGGTGTTAGGAAGGGCATCCAGCTGTAGAAACTCTGCCAAATCAGATTGGAGCCTGGTGTAGCCATCTGGTTCGCCAACCCCCAGTCAAATCGTCAAACCCATGCTAGCATGGAAGGCGGACATTAAATGATGATGATGATGATGATGTTGAAATTTTCTAAGTCAAAACCCCAGTCCTGTAATGATTCTGCTACATAACAAAAATGAATGCTAAAAGAAGGGGTTAGAATTTTCTCCTTGATGTTAGATATTCCCTCACTTCCTTCAAAATGAAGGTAAGTTTGGTTCTTGAGATAAGCATTTCACGCTCGGCTCATTGATGTAGCTTCATGTGGCACTGTGTGTTACAACAAGCTAAGAGTTAACTAAAGGTAGAACATTAGCCCTTTAGCATTTAAACCAGCCATATTGGGCCCAAGTATTCTACCTATATTTATGTTCAAACTGTCAAGATCCAGCCTCTTACACCTACCATACAATGTCATTTTAAAAATACACAGTCATATCACCAAAATCACTAGCATAAGAGATTATACAGGATTAATTCAAAACAGGGTGAAAAAAAGGGTTAAACATACAAACATAACAATAAAAGAAGTTAGTTTTGACCCTTTAGCACTTAGATTACTCTGTCAAGTGTGTAAAGCTTATTCAACCCCTTAGCATTTAAAGAAGCCATAATCCAGACTAAATATTTTACCTGTATAACATTCAAATCATCCAGATCTGGCCTCTCACACCTGACCTAAAATATCATTCTAAAACTAAACAGTCACATCATTGAAATCTTGAAGCTAAGAGATAATGCAGGATTAATTCAAAGCAATGTGAACAAATAAATATTAAATTTGACAGAGTAATCTGAAATCTCAAGGGTTAATCACATTGTCTTGAATTAATCATGTATTATCTTGTAGCTTCAAGATTTTTATGATGTGATTGTTTATTTTTAGAGTGACATTGTTGGGTAGGTGTGAGGCCAGAACTGGTAATTTTGAACATAAAACAAAGATTATTTCGGTTGAATATGGCTCCTTTAAATGCTAATGGGTTAAAATCCCTTATTGGCACTACTTAATTGTTGTAAGGGACAAATAAGACAGTAAATCCCAGCATTGGTTAAGTGGAGTAGTTTAGCTAAACTATTACAGAGGTTGTAAGTTCAATTCCCAAAGCATCACAAGTTGTAGAATAATAAAGAGAACATTCCCAGAACTGTGGACAATGGAATGAGATCAGATTAACCCCCTAAGGATTCAATAAAGGGTTTCGTTGGAAATTCCAAGAACATATCTGAATACAACAGGAACCTGAAAAAGGTCAGAAGGTACAACAGAGGGAAGACTGAATATTTCAACTAAAATAAGGACACCAGTTCCAAGATATCAATGTATATATGTGTGTATATACTTTTTAACTTTTACTCATTCCTGTCATTAGTATTCATGTATAATATATATATATATGGATATATATGTATGTGTGTGAAGGTGCATGGCCTGGTGGTTAGGCTGTTGCACTCATGATTGACAGATCTTGGGTTCGATTCCCTGATTTGGCAGCACATTGTCTTCTTGAGCAAAACACTTCATTTCACGTTGCTCCAGCCCGCCCCCTTTTTTATTAGGGGCAATGTTAGCCTGCTTGCCTAGCCAGCAAGTTGGTGTCATTTGAAGACTAAAACAATGCAAAAAGTGCATTGTGACCAGTGATGTGTAACATTTGATAGCCTGGTCAGCCATGTGATATATATATATATATATATATATATATCACAGTCATGTGATATATATATATATATATATATCACAGTCATGTGATATATATATATATATATGTACACATACACGGTGCCCCAGCATAACTGCAGTCCAATGATTGAGATCAGTAAACAATAAAGGATGTATATATATATATAAATAAATGTACTTAGGTATGTATCAGTGTTTGAGTGTATATGTAAATGTCTATGAAAGCTCTGTTGAAAAATTAATACTGAATTTGGTAATTTTTTTTACAACATGGTAATTTGGAGTGTGTATTTATTTATATGGGTGAGTATATATGATATTATATACACTTATATGTGCCTGTGTGTATGTGCTGTGTACATGTTTTTCAACTCATAAATAATATACACACACACACACATATATTCATAAGAGTGTAACTTTTGCTGTGTATATTATATATATATATATATATGTTAACATACACACACCTTGACACACACAAATAGGACAAGCTGTTCAAATAGTAGCCCCACCACCACCACCACACCACACACATGCGCACAGACACATGTAAATCATACAGGTACACTCTGTGGGATATATGCAAATACATGTTTATACATGTGTGCCAAACCAGATATCACACATATCTTGTTGGCAGGTGCCTATATATATATATATACATATATGTGTGTATATATAATTATATATATGTATACACACACATACACAATATATATATGTATACACACATTCTATATACCTGTGTGTATGGGTATACACACACACAAACACTAACTAATACATATAGCTTTTCTTCACCCTATTAAATGCATGCATGCACAAATAATGTACAATTACCTTTTGTCTATACACATACACACACACACACACATATATATATATATATATATAGACAAGCGTCCACTTTGTTTTGGTTCCAAAAAAGCTTGCTGTAATGTAAAACCAATTCGCCATTGAACTTCCGTCTACCACAGGAATTTAATGGGAAATTGGTTCCACAGAACGATATTCCACGTCACACTGAGACTTTCAGCAATGCAATGTTTCTTTAACTTAGAGAATACAAGCATATATATATATATACATACATGTACACACACACACACACACACACGCTATACCTACACATCTCATACAAAAATGTGTGTTGGTGTATGTTTACAATATATACACACACACACACACATATATATATATATATATATATATATACACACACACAAACATACATAATATGTATATAACATATATAGGCTATCTTTTGATATGACTCAGAAATTGATTGCCCATATATATATATATATATATATATATATATATATATATATATAAACATGCATACAGAAATATGTAAATTTGTATATGTATGTATGAATGCATATAACATGTAGATGCAAATGTATATTAATGCGAGTGAGTGCATAAGTTTGCATAAATGTGTATGTGTGTATATATATGTATCCCCAAGATGAACACAGAAATGTATATAACATGCATACATGTGTATGTAACATGCAGATAGAAATGCAAATGTGTGTGTGTATGTATACATATATACACACACACACATATATATAGGGGCAGGTGCTGAAAAGTTTCTGGCTTTAAAGGTGTCGCAAAAGGCTTGGTTGGAGGCCCAACCATCCGAGTTCTTTTACAGGGCTTGGAAAAACTGAAGACCTTGCAATAAGTGGGAAATATGTTGAATAAAATCATAATTAACTGATCCTCCTGTATTTTCTTTTACCCAAAGCCAGGAACTGTCCAACAGCCCCTTGTGTGTGTGTGTATATATATATATATATATATATATATATATATATTAACCAGTGTGTATGTTAGTGTATGTCAGAACATTGTTACACAGGAAAAAGGGAAAGATTAAACTTGTTAACATTTTTTTTTCTGCTCAGATAAATATTCCACTCACTGTCTCGTTGTTTACATGTAGTCATGACAACAAATCCTTCATGTAGGGAACAGTTTAGAGGTCAAGAAAAAAGCCCCCCAAAAAAAAAAAAAAAAAAAAGAATCCTGACCACCACAAGTCAACAATTTTGTTTGTACAGTTTTTGGGTTTCATTCTCCCTTTTTTTCACCCCCTTTTCTCTCATAGTTTTACAGTTCAATAATGTTCCTCCTTTCTGCTCTGCTGCCCTCCAAGCCTCCTTTTAAAATATTCTTCTTTTAAACCCCTCCCCCCCACCTTTAAATATCACATCAGTTTATTTAGATGTGTCTGTGGAAATGCGTTGTGTATATACATACATACATACACATGCACGTACATGTATGCACATGCATGTGTGTAGAGTTGTAGATATGTATCCTCACAATTGTAGCAGTCTTTTTTTCTATGTAATGTGTGTTGTGTATGTGTATATATATATATATATACATATATGTGTGAATATATATATACACACATACATACATTCATACCTATGAAAATAATATTTTATACACATGCATATAAATGTATGCATATATATGTGCGTTTATATATTATGTGTGTGCGTATATAATGTGTTTCTGTCTGCAACATTTATATATATATATAATGTATATATATAGTTACACATAAATATATGTATCAGTCTTATATATATATATGTATATATTTTTAGAAGATTTTACACACATTGTCATGTTTATGTTGAGGTATATGTATAAAGTTATGTATATACAGATATGTATACATGTATGTGAGCATGTGTGTATATGTGGCTGTATATATGCATGTGTATGAAGAATGAGTCGATGAATGTATATGATTATGAGATGTCAAAACAGTAAAGATCAACCCCCCCACCCTGCTAGTCGCTTTCATTTGACCAGTCCAGCTTTTTTGGCCTCTGTCTCGTATATCAACAGTCTCCACATCTTAACCACAAACACCTCTGCTTCCTCGTCCAGTACCATTGCCACATCATTGAGAATGTTGGCAGGTGTGCTACGGCCCACCACTTTCTGGCAGATGAATTCTGTGAGGGTCGCTTCTTCTTCTCCGATGTATTCGACAATCTTTTTATTAACCCAGGGTTTGATGCGTTTATCCATGAGGACCTGATCGACGATACTCCAGTCGAGGGAGTAGGCAAATAGTTCCTCCTTGCCGGTCGGAATCTGTTCGATGAGTTGTTTAATCTGTTGTCGTTTCTCTTCTATGGAGGTGGCCACCTTTTTCTCGGATTTTTCTTCCTCGTAGTCCAGTGGCACAAGCTTGCGTTTACGCTGCGATGCCTCCGAGGAATAGTCGTCTTGGCCAAATACGTCTCCGATTATGATTTTTTTCCGCTTTGTGTTAGATAGATCGTTGGGGCTGTCAGAAGTGCGTAGTTTCATGGCATTGAACCCAATTTTCGTGGTAACCTCTTCTTTCACAGCCGGACTGAAAACTGGTTGGGTGTTCATATTTCTGGCAGGACCTGCATTACTGTTATTATTTTTGTTGCAGCTGTTACCAGCATCACTTTCTGCATCTTCTACTTCACTTCCGCTGTCTCGATCATCGCACTTTCCATCGGCACCAGTTTTTGAGATCTTTCCCTTTCTCTCAGTCTGTGATAAACTGTTGGAATGGGAATTATTTACTTTTGAGGTGACAAGTTTCAAAGTGGCCTGCATGCGTGGCAGAGTTGATTTCGAGTCTTCAGATTTCTGTTCCCGCTTATGTGAAGTGGTTGGGGAGTTGTGACGTAGTTTCGGTTCTGGTAAGGGGGGAAGTAAATGTAGTCGAGGTTTTAAATGCTCATCTCTTTCTCGTTCCATTTTCGCAATTTCACCATCAGGGTCAGCATGACCTTCTTCCATTAATCTTCGCCTAATTTCTTCCAGCTCTTCTTTTTCTCGTTGTCGGTCCCTTGCATCATTTTCTTTCTCTTTTTCTCGTTCTTTCAGCCGTCTAGACAATGCGCTGCCTCGGTAAAACTTTGGGTCATCTCTTAAGTCATCATAATCCTCCAAAAACTCTTTTAGCCTCCGTGCTTCTTTATTTTCCTCACATTTCCGGGCCTCTTCTCGATCTTTCTCTTTCTCATATTCCTTGCTCTTCTTCCGTTCCCGGGCTTCCCAGTTCCGTAATCTCTCCTGATAAGCTGCCTCTTTCTCACGCAATTTCTTCTCTAGTTTTCTCCTCTCGTAAGCTTCCTCTTCATCCTCAAGGTCCCAGTCTCTTCCTCGTTTGTCTCCGTCTTTTGATCTTTCACGCGATCTGTCACACGACCTTTCACGAGAGCTGTCTCTAGACCGGTCCCTGCGTGATCTCGAGCGTGACCTTGACCGGGAGCAAGATCGTGACATACTCCTGGACCAGCTCCGTTCCCTGTGCTCTCGTTCATAAACTTTCCCTTTGCGCATCTTCTCCCTTCGCATGCGTTCCTCATGTGCACGTCTGTCTCGTTCTCGATGCCTTGACTTGTCACTGTTTTCGTCTTCCTTGTGCAAATCTCGGAAACTCTTTATCTCGCGGTTAATTATTTCCTTCTTCTCTTCTTCCAACTCCATATCGTCCAAACCTTTATC
>NC_142950.1:14292974-14300474 GCF_046866305.1 Octopus bimaculoides
ATATATATATGTATATATATATATATATATATATATGTATGTATGTATGTATGCATGTATGCATGTATAAGTGTGTGTGTGTGTGTGTATCTGTGTTGCCCACCACCGTTTGGCAATCGATGGTGTGTTAATGTCTCCGAAACATCGCGGTTCAGCAAAAGAGAGTCGATAGAATAAGTACCAGGCTTCAAAAAAAAAAAAAAAAAAGGAAAAAAAAAAGAGAAAAAGAGAGAAGAGAAAAGTAGATTCATTTAACGAGAAACTCTTCAAGGCGGAGCGCAAAGACTGAAGCAATTAAAAACTAAAAAAAAGCGAGTATCTCGTTTCAGTAAATGGTTATTTTTACTTATTTCAGACTGTCGCTGTGCTGGGCATGAAGAGACTGGCTGAGGAGACGGGCCGAATGCTGGAAGTATTGCGATACCAGGCCAACCCGTGATGGCCGCAGATAGGAACAGTATTAGGTATTAAACTCATAAGAACAGGTATCACACTTTGTGTTACTTTGGGGGTGCGGGCTGCTACAGAATCCCTAGTCTACGCTGTGAAATGACCTGATCTGGGTTAGGATGAGTGTTACGATTAGAGTTAGGGGTTAGGGATACACTGCATGCTAAAGTGTCGCGGGTCAAGTAGACTGCACGATAAAGTGGTGCCCTACTCTTTTATTTTAGCCAAGGTCCGTACATAGCTTTTATCATTTACTTGTTTCAGCTATTAGACTGCGGCAATGCTGGGGCACTGCCTTGAAGAATTTTTAGTCGAATTGAATCGACCCCAGTACATTCTCAAAGCCTGGTACTTATTCCATCGATCTTGTGCTGAACTGCTAAGTTACGTAAACACACCCACACCGGTTGTCAAGTGGTGGTGGTGGGCACACACACATACGACAGGCTTCTTTCAGTTTCTGTTTATCAAATCCTCTCACTTTGGTCGGCCGAGGCTATAGTAGAAGATACTTGCCCAAGGTGCCACGCAGTAGGGCTGAACCCGGAACCATGTGGTTGGGAAGCAAGCTTTTTATCACACAATCACGCCTGCGCCTATATTTTCATATGTATTTTATTTGATTTTCCATTTCTGTATTGGTTTTTTTAGGCATTAAAAAAATTTTTGTTATGCTGGGACCGACGTTAAGTGGGGTAAATCGACGTAAGTAGAGGTGTTTTTCTTTCCATTACTTTCTTAACAAAAAAATAACGACGTGAAGTCGAAAAGAAAAGCGTAACCCGAAACGACGCAAAATCGAAAAAGAGGTAATCTTTTATCTTTTATCGTTTAGTTGTTTCAGTCATTTGACTGCAGCCATGCTGGGGCACCGCCTTGAAGAATGAATCGACCCCAGTACTAAATTTTTTGCTAAGCCTGGTAATTATTCTATCGGTTTAATTTGCCGAACCATAAAGTTACGAGGAGGTAAACACACCAACACCGGTTGTCAAGCGGTTGCGGGGGACAAATATGGAAACGATGTAAAGTTCAAAAAGACGTAACCCGAAACGAGGCAAAATAAAAAAAAAGAAAAAAAAAAGAGGTAACTAGAACCGACGTAAAGTTGAAAAAGACGTAACTCGAAACTACGTAAATTGAAGTATGCTTGGATATAAAATTAACTTCGTCCGAAGGAAGAACGGCAAACATCTGCAACGACCATCTTCGAGTGCCTCTAATATTGTGTTTGCGTTGTGTGTGTGTGTTTGTCTGGCGCCAATTACAGAGAATGTCAGCCACAGGGGGTGGGGATGACGGGTGGGGTTTTGCTATTGGAAATTGCTGAATAGAAATAATTCTATATGTTGTAAGGTTTGTGTGTGAGTGTATATACACTTTTAGCTGTATGTGAGAATGTGTATGCGTGTATGTATATCAAGTTATATATGTGTGTGTATGTGCGCACAATCGCGTGTGTATGTGCATAGCTGTACGTGTATGTATATGTGTATAATTGTATGTGTTTGTGTATGTGTGTATGTATAGCTGTCTGTATATGTGTGTGTGTGCGCATGTGTGAATGTGAGAGAATGTGTGAAAGCATGTGTGCAAGAGTGTGTATATGTGTGTGAGTGTGTGTGTGCGTACATAACTGAGTGTGTATATAGCTGTGTGTATATGCGCGTGTATATAACCATGTGCGTACATAATTGTGTGTACATGTGTGTATGTGTGTATTTGCATGGGCGTCCGCATAGCTGAGTGTGTGTATAGCTGTGCATGTATATGTGTGTATATAACTATGCATCTATATTTGTGTGTTTGTGTGCATATGTGTATGTGTGTGTGTGTATGAGTATAGCTGAGCGTATGTATACCTGTGCATGTATGTGTGTATATAACTATGCATCTGTGTAAATATTTTTCTCTGTGTGTATGTGTGTGTGTGCATTGCTTTGTGTGAGTGTATGTGTATGTGTGTGTGTGTGCTTAGTTCTGAGCGAGTGTATGTGTGTGTAAAACTGTGTGTGTGTGTGTCACAGTTGTCAAATACACTGGTTATTTTTGGTTTCCCTCTTGGTTCTCACCCACGTCTAGTGACAGAAATGAGTTTTAAGGAACTAAGGGTTAAGCTAAAATCTGTGTGGTTGAGGTTGGGAAGGAGTGGGGTGGGTTAGATCTAGAAACCCTTCACCCTAAAACTGAAAATCAGAGGAACGTCGTCCCCTAGGTTATCTACTCGTTCATCATTTGTAACCACTGCTTCCGGCACTCATTCGATTTCGTTTGGCGACTGGTGCGGATTATATTTCCAAATTTATGATTTTTTCCTGTTGAAGGTGCTGAACTGACAGAATCGTTAGCGTGTCGGATAAAATGCTTAGTCGCATTTCTTCCAGACTTTGACGTTCTGAGTTCAAATGCTGCCGAGGTTGACTTTGCCTCTCATCTTTTTCGGGTCGAGAAAATAAGTACCAGTTAAGCACTGGGTCGATATAATTGACCAGACTCCCCCCTCCCTCCGCACAAATTCCAGGCCTATGCCGATAGTAGAAAGAATAATTTTTGTGGGACGAAAGACGGTGACCTGAAAGAATTATTATCGTGTATAATATATATATATATATATATATATATATATATATATATATATATATATATATATATATATATATATAATATATATATATATATATATATATACACAATTAAAAGGGTAAAGGTTTATTAATTTATTAATAAATCAACAATTAATAATTTTTACCAAGCCCTTCGGTATGTAAACACCATTATCGGTGGAGAACTTATTTAAAAGTTCTTATACATTTATAAACATAATTAAGGGATCAGCAAACATTTGCTTCACCACATACCGAAGTTCAGAAATAGCAGCTATCTGTAATGCTATCTGTTGGAGTCACAGGCTTTTTTAGCTGCTATTTCTGAACTTCGGTATGTGGTGAAGCAAATGTTTGCTGATCCCTTAATTATGTTTATATATATATATGTATATATATATATATATATATATATATATATATAGGCGCAGGAGTGGGTGTGTGGTAAGAAGCTTGTTTCCCAACCACATGGTTCTGGATTTGGTAGACAGAAACTGAAAGAAGCCTGTCGTGTGTGTGTGTGTGTGTGTGTGTGTGTGTGTGTGTGTGTGCATGTGTTTGTCCCCCACCATCGCTTGACAATCGATGTTGGTGTGTTTACGTCCACGTAACTTAGCGGTTTGGCAAAAGACGCCGATAGAATAAGTACTAGTCTTACTAAAAATAAGTCCTGGGTCGATTTCTTCGACTAACAGCGATGCCCCAGCATGGCCGCAGCCAAATGACAAACAAATAATAAAAAAAGAATATATATACATACATATATATATATATATATATATATATATATATATATATATATATATATATATATATATATATATGTGTGTGTGTGTGTGTAGTGAAACCACCTCTCTCGGTTATTTATTTACAAATGCGAACGTAGCGGGTAACATCTATCTCTTTCCCGCCTTGGACCCTGCTGTGTCCATCACCCTGATTGACTTCTGTTTCGCGCCAGGGTGCATACCGACCAATCGTGGACATCTAATAAGGTCACGTGAGAGAGTATTTTTCTGATATTTCTGGAGCCTCTTTTTACCTATAAATAGCCTGTTTTATCCACGCCAGTTGGTCGCGGCTCCAGACCTTCTAAGGTCTGGTCGTTGACCACGTAACACCAACCAGCCAGTTTCCAGCGACGACATCAACACCATCGTTCAACTGTTTACTACAAGCTTCGTCGCCAACGTCAACACGACGTCTCTACGTACACAAGCTACCAACAGCAACCGCAGCTTCTCTCAACCCTGTTTGTGTGAATTGTTTTACCACGAAATAACAGCCAGAATTCGACACCTGCGAGAAACCACTGTATCAAGTATCCGGCTCGGCATAGAAGCCTCAACTTCACGACATGTGACTTAGCTCTGCCTCAACGCCTCAACCTCTTATATACAGACTTTCAATCTACTGTGTACCTTAACTGAGAACTGGTATTTCTTATCCTTGTGTTCTGGACTTTTAACGTCCTTACTATAGACTGTTTTCTATGCTCTGTATCTCTTGCATTCACATACATATATTTGTATACACACTCTTTGTTTACATGACGGCCTGTCTTATATATTGTTTTATTATGTCGCATTCACACTCACACAGACATTCTAGTTGACAACCAATAAACCTTACTGTTATACATCTTTACCGGTTGAGTCTCTCTCTTTTCCTTGCTGGCATTTCCTCGCATTTCATATGTGAGTTCTATTATGTTATAGTATATAACATATATTTTTGTGTCGACTGTGCGACGCGTTAGCCTGTTTCCATTCGTCACCATTCTCCTTTGGTTCACACGGTCGTTCTCTACATATATATTACTCTTTCATTCGCTTTTTCTAACAATAGAAGTCTTGCCGACGCAGATTAATACCTATCGCTTTGAATTCCACTTTATCTTACACACACACACGTTCAAAGATTTTTCTTTGATATTTTGGCTTGTAACTAAGATGTTAAGTATTTTTTTCCTTTTCGAGTTTATGTATTTATGTAGAGAGAGTTCGATAAGTGCGAACGCACGAAACCCTTGGCCTCCAGTCACTCCGTTGCTTCTGCTAAATATGAATAGAAATATACATATACACTCATATTTTGAGTTCTGTATTTCCTGTTTCTATCACCCCCCCCACACAAATTCAGGATTAAATAAAAAGAAGACAACAAACGGAAAATTTGGCATACCTATATATATATATATATATATATATATATATATATATATATATATATAATTAAAAAAAAACGTAGTAAATAGACAAACGAACAAATACTGTTCTTATGAGAAGTTGATGACCTTCTGTGGTTTCTGTTCGCTTCTGTATTTAGTATACGTTCGTTTGTTTATTTACAACACGTTTTTTAAAAATTATGTATATATATATATATATATATATATACGTATGTATGTCAAATTTTCCGTTTGTTGTCTTTTTATTTAATCCTGAAAATATTTTTTATGTAACGCACGCATCTCTCAATTATATATATATATTATATGGTGGTGCTCCAGCATGACCGCAGCCACTTGACAGAAACGCATAAAAAAAAATATATGTATGCACACGCGCGCACGCACACAGCTACCTGTCTGTCCGTCTCTGTATATATTTCTGTTATTCTTTTACTTGTTTCAGTCATTTGACTGCGGCCATGCTGGAGCACGGCCTTTAGTCGAACAAATCGACCCCAGGATTTATTCTTTGTAAGCCTAGTACTTATTCTATCGGCCTCTTTTGCCAAACTGCTAAGTTACGGGGACGTGAACATCAGTTGACAAAATCGGTTGTCAAGCGATGGTGGGGGTACAAATATAGACACACAAACACAGACACACAGACAGACACACACACACACATATCCGACGTGCTTCATTCAGTTTCCGTCTACCAAATCCACTCACAAGGCTTTGGTCGACCCGAAGCTATAGTAAAAAACACTTGTCAAAAGGTGAGTGGGACTGAGCCCGGAACCATGTGGTTGGTAAGCAAGCCGCTTACCACACAGCCATTTCTGCGCCCGAGCAATCTGTTTGTCTCTTCATGTATGTATACATATGCATATTTTCATTTGCAATCTTCTACACAGCTGGGGGCAAAAAACTGTAGCACGAAACGGCTGTACCAATTGGACCATGGAATAATGACTTACCTGTCTACCTGCCTACCTGCCTACCTACCTGCCTACCTACCTGCCTACCTACCTACCTACCTACCTACCTACCTACCTGCCTACCTACCTATCTATCTGTACATATATATTTACACTCAGCTGTAAATAAGTATAGTCTCCTAATCAGGGAGGAATGCTGGGTTGCTTGCCCAGCCATCGAGGTGGCATCATTGGAAGGCTGAAACAATGCGAAGCGCATTGTGACCAGGGATGTATAACAACATCCGATAGGCTGGTCACACACATACACACACACGCACTCTCTCTCTCTCTCTCTCTCTCTCTCTCGCACACACATACACACGTGAAAGAAACAAACTTTTATTAATAGTATTTCTACAACATGCCCAGGCGGAACTTTTAAGCAACACAGTCGCTGTCCATAATTACGATTTTTAATTAATTATATTTCCGGAAGTAATAATTACGCACCTGTAATTGAATGTTGCCGTAGATGATAATTATGTTGATGATGATGATAATGATGATGACGACAGTAGTGTAATAGTAGGTGAAAACGGAAACAGCGATGACGGAGGTAGCTGTGGCGATGACAGCGGCTGCGGTAATGGTGGTGGTGGTGGTGGTGGTGGCGCTGATGGTAGTGGCGGTATGATGGTGGTGGGAATGGTAGTGATGGTGATGATATATCGGGTTGTCATATAAATTCGTTCGTTTGTTTGTTCGTTTGTTTTTTTCCTCCTTTCCCTGCTTGACACTCCATCATTGTATAATCTGAAAAGAGATTTATTCGTATTTCATAAACGATAAACGAAAATTGTAGAGGAAGAATGTAGCTGAAAGAAAGGAACCCCCCCCCCCCCAAATAAACTAACAAAGAAAAAAACAAACAAACCCCACCATAAAACACTACGCTACAAATACTTTTCGTATTAATAACATTGAAAAAGATTTCAATAAATTCGCAACCCGCCCCATCCCCAACAAAAACGAACGAATTTATCTGACAACCGAATATTGGTGGTGGTGGTGGAAATAGTGCATTAGTGATGTTGTTTAGCCCCGTGTTGGTTTATGATGATCAACAGCATTTCCAGCCGTGCCCATCCTGCCTTTTTACCTGTGTTACTACAAGCCTCAAGACTACATCAACCGACCTGCCCACTTTCCCCAAGACGTTAAGGCGTGATTTGAGGGAGGTTTTGGCTACTGCGCTTAGCAGGTCGAGCGACAACTGAGTACCTCTTCCATTGGTACTTTCGTCCTGCTGCAGCTGGCGATCATGGTACTTGTGTGTTTGTTGCGGTCGTTGTTC
>NC_142950.1:14307974-14310474 GCF_046866305.1 Octopus bimaculoides
ATATATATATATATATATATATATATATGTGTATATATATATATTTGTATATATGTGTGTGTGTGTATATGTATGTATGTATTTATGCCTAGATGGATGTGTGTGTATGTATGTATGTATGTATGCATGCATGTATGTATGTGTGTGCATATGTATGTGTGTATGTATCTATGGATGGACGGATGTGTGTATATATGCATGTATATATGCATGTATGTATGTATGCATGTATGTATGTGTGTCTTCGTGTATGTATGTATGTATGTATGTATGTATATGTGTATGTATGTATGAATGTCTGTACGTATGCATGTACGTACGTATGTTTGTATGCATGTATGGCTGTATGCGCCCCCCCCATTCCTCCATGGCAAGGATGTAGCCGACATCACCGCGCGTTATAGTGATCATGATATTGGTGATGGCGGTGGGGATGGCGGTGGGGATGGCGGTGGGGATGGTGGTGGTGGGGATGGCGGTGGTGGCATTCGTTGAGACAAAATAGAAATGATGAGATGAGCAGATGTGAACGGATCGGGTTTTGTTGGAATACGAAGTGAGCAGCAGTAGTGGTAGTAGTAGTAGTAGTAAATGTTGTTGTGGTATTGTTGTTGGTGATGGTGATGGTGATAATTGCAGCCATAGTAGTTGAGTTGGTGGCGGTGGTGGTGGTGGTAGTGGGGAAGGTGATAGTAATAGTAGTAGTACTAGTTGTGATGGCGTTGGTAATAGTAGTGTTGAAGCAGTAAAGAGAGAGAGAGAGAGAGACTGGGAGAGTGTAGGGAAGAGAGAGAGAGAGAGAGAGAGCGAGCGAGCGAGAGAGAGAGAGAGAGAGAGAGAGAGAGAGATAGAGAGAGAGAGAGAGAGAGAGAGAGAGAGAGAGAGAGAGGGTGAGGGATAGAATGAGTGAAAATGGAGTACTGGTCCGGAATGGTAAGGATCCTGTTGCTTTGCCTGTCATCCTTTCGGGGTCGATAAAATAATTACCTGTGAAGCACTGGGGTTGATATAATCGACTAGTCCCCTCCCCTCCCACCAAATTTCAGGCTTTGTTCCTATAGTAGAAAGAATTTATGCCGGGGTCGGATTTCTCCTCTGTACTACAAATATCATAAACACAAGGCCTGAAATTTTAAGGCAAGGGGCTAGTTGATTACTACGACCCCAGTGTTCAACTGGTACTTATTTTATCGACTTTGAAAGGATGAAATGCAAAGTCGACCTCGGTGGAATTTGAACTCAGAACGTAAAGACGGACGAAATGCCGCTTGCTAACGATTCTGCCAGCTCACCGCCTTGATATTAACCCTGATGTAGTACGAAGCAGTGGCTGTCATGGCTTCTGATCTGAATTGATTGGAAGTGTTATCATGTACATTGTTTTGTCTTGGTATGAAAAGATGGGCTACAGCAAATATTCTGCTCAACACCACAGATTTCCTTGTCATTTGTTTGATCTTCAGTTGAGCATATCTCTTAGTGGCACGAGGAGTAATAGGAGATCATCATAGCCATGTGTCGAGAGGAATTCTTTTAGGTTTGAATAATTCACCTATCAAAACATGGGTATTCCGTTCATCATCCTTAAACAAACCTTATTCAAAGATCTTTTGAGTGGGATGGGCTACTCGAACTGAAGAAAATTTTAACTGGGCCCAAGTTGCAAGGTCAGGCGCTGTTTATCTTGATATAAGGTCACCATGTTGTGCACAAATGGTTGTGATGCATGTGTCTGGTGTCTCTTTATTGGCAGGCGGTCATGATGGGTGTATAGCACACAGTATAAAACACAAAAAGACTGAAGAACCACAAGAAAGGGTGCATAGGCGTGTGAGGGGTAATGTTGGCGAATTTAGGGAAGCATGGAATTTTTGAAGGACGCAGTGTCTTGACAGTTAACAATGGATGCTGGTTCCCGGTTTAGTCCCACTGCGTGGTACCTTGGGTAAGTATCTCTCTCTCTCTTTATTTCTCTTTCTCTCTCTCTCTTTCTCTTTCTCTCTACAGATTTACATACATACGTATGTATGTATGTATGTATGTATGCATGCATGCATGCATGCATGTATGTATGTATCTATCTATATACATGTATGTATATGCATGTGAGTGTGTCCGTGTGATTGTGTGCGTGTGTGTGTGTGTGTGTGTGTGCATGTGTGTGTATGAGTGTCTGTGTTTGCCCCCTCCCCCACTGCTTGACAACCAGTGTTGGTGTGTTTGCATCCACATAACTTAGCGATTCAGCAAAAATAAACTGATAGAATAAGCATCAGGATTATAAAAAAAAGAAAAAAAAATCAAGATGTGAATTTGTTGGTATGGCTGAGTAATATACTGCAGACCATTGAATACACCCATGAGCTCCCTGCTGCTTCTAGCACATTATACGACCACGTCGATGGGCTACTTTTGAGCTGGTTTAATGAAATATTTACTGAGCGTGTGAGTACTTTTGGACGAATAAAGGATGCAAAAAAAGGTTAGAGGTAACCTATCA
>NC_142950.1:14314196-14391696 GCF_046866305.1 Octopus bimaculoides
TTAAACGAGGTCAATAATCTGCATAAAATGCCAGAGCTGGGGAAATGTAGAAACGTTTGGTCCAAACGAATAAATGGGAATTGTTTATTGGCAAAGAGCCGATACGGGATAAAGATCTAACTATCAAATTATCAATAACAATGGCGTCACTAGGAATGATGGGATTACGTTCCTATATCACTTCTATTTCATTTCCGGTTTAAGACATACGCTGAGAGAGTAATTAACAATGGATGACATTGTCAACCGGAAGTTGGCACGGCATACTGGGCACAGTTTGTCTTCTGTTAGTTAATTGCTGCAACAACTTATCAATCGTTTAAATATATTGTAAATACACACACAGACATATATATATATACTCACATATATTCACTTACACGCCTACATATACACGTACACATACACACTTCTCTATGTCTATGTATGTACGTATGAATGTGTATGTGTGTATATATATATATATGTATATATATATATATATATATATATATATATATATATATATATATATATATATATATATATATATATATATATATATATATATATATATTAATCTATCTATCTATCTATCTATCTATCTATCTATCTATCTATCTATCTATCTGATGCACACGTACATTCATATATCGAGTTATATATGTATGTACGTCTTTGTGCAAGTGTGATGTATGCGAGAGCGCGTATATGTGTGTGTGCGAGTGTTTGTATATATGTGTACATATATAAATATAAATATATTTATACACACACACACACACACATATATATGTACATATGTACACACACATATATATCCATGCATGTGTATATATATATATATATGTACATACATACATATATGTATATATATACATAAATGCATATATATACATAAATGCATATATATACAGATATATATATATGTATATACATATATATATATATATGTATATACATATATATACACATATATATATATATACACACATATATGTATACACACACACACACATCTATATATATAATATAAATATACATTCATACATAAACACACAAACACACAAACAGACATATATATATGAAATATATATATATGCATATGCATACATGCGCGTACACACACGTTTTCTCTCTCCTTCACTCTCCCTTTCTCTCTCTCTCTCTGTCTCGGGGAAAGACACTGCAGACAGCTAGCGTTATAAATTCATTCTTTCACTGAACTTAATCTAGATCGTTTCCATACCAGATCAATATCCGGGCATTTTAGAAATTATATTAGTTTTCAATATCAATACTCTTTGCATCGTCTGATTCAGCTTCCGGTGTGAGAATGGGTGTTATTTGGTGTAGAATGGCCCAGTATTCTTGGAATCTTTGAAATATGGATAGAATGAACTTGTCAACAGATAGCGGTCTTCATCAGCTCGACAATGGCTGTTTGTATGTCTTGCGACTATCTCGGCCATATCATATATTCACACTGCTGCATGCCTGTCTGGCTGCCTGTCTGGCTGCCTGTCTGGCTGCCTGTCTGGCTGCCTGTCTGGCTGCCTGTCTGGCTGCCTGTCTGGCTGCCTGTCTGGCTGCCTGTCTGGCTGCCTGTCTGGCTGCCTGTCTGGCTGCCTGTCTGGCTGCCTGTCTGGCTGCCTGTCTGGCTGCCTGTCTGGCTGCCTGTCTGGCTGCCTGTCTGGCTGCCTGGCTACACACTTGGTTGGTTAAGCGTGTGTATTTGTGTTTTTATGTTTATATGTACGTGTTTGTGTTTTTTATGTTTACAAGTGCGTGTGTTTGTGTTTGTATGTGTGCGTGTGTGTGTGCCTCTGTGTGTATGTGTATTTTTATGTGCGTGTCTGCCTGTGTATGTATTTGTGTGTGTATTTTGGGGTTTATGCATGTTTGTATGTGTGCGCGAATATCTGTGTGTGTATGTATGTGCACGTGTGTGCGTGAATGTGTGTATGTGCGTGAATGTGTGTGTGTGTGTGTGTGTTGTCATCGGCAAATTGCGGCTCTCACAAAATATCACCTTGAATTTATTTTTAGTGGTGCGGCCCACCTGATGTTTCGCTATGTTTCATGCGGCCCGATTCTTGGAGAAAGGTTTTCCATGTCTGGATTAAAGGCTGGTCGTCGATTATCTTCGAACAGCGCCAACTGAGAACTGGCAGCTAATGCGCGCGCGCGCGATGTGCGTGCGTGTGCCTGTGTATGTGTGTATATGCGTGTGTGCATTTGTATGTGGGCGCGCGCGCATGTGTGTGTTGGTGCGCAAGCGCGTATGTGTGTTGTGCGTTCGCGTGCGATTATTCACCCTTACACATACAAACTGTTACACGATGAACAAATACACACACACACACGTATACACACACAAACACACACACTTATCGTCTAATTTTGTTGTTTCTGTCTTTAATTTTTATCTTTTACGTTTCACTCATTGGATTGCGGCCATGCTGGAGCACAGCCTAGAAGGGTTTTTGTAAAAAATATCAATTCCAGTAATAATAATAAATAAAAAACAATGTTTGATACTTCCATCGGTTTCTTTTTTCAGAACCAGTCAGTTACGGGAATCTAAACAAACCAACACCGGTTGTCAAGCGGTGGTGGAATACTACTTCAAACACAAAGACACACACACGCACACACACATGCGCACATGCATACATATGCACACATACACACATACGACGGCGGGTTTCTTTTAGTTTCCGTCTATCAAGGTTTTGGTCGGCCCGGGCCTATAGTAAGAAACACATGCTCAAGGTGCTGTGCAGTGGGACTGAACCCAAGACCATAGGGTTAATGAGCAAGCTTCTTAACCACACAGCCTGCGTATTTTTTTTCTGTATAACACAGCTTCTCGTGAAGGCGCATGGCTCAGTGGTTAGTGCGTCGAGCTCACAATCATGAGGTAGTGAGTTCGGTTTCCGGACCGGGCTGTGCGTTGTGTTCTTGAGCAAGACACTTTATTTTCATGTTGCTTCAGTTCACTCAGCTGTAGAAATGAGTTGTGACGTCACTGGTACCAAGCTGTCTCGTCCTTTACGTTTCTTTTGGATAACATCGGTGGCGTGGAGAGGGGATACTGGTCTTAAAACAAACATTGCCCGGATTTGTGCATTTGAGGGGAATTTTCTAGGTGCAATCCCATAATCATTCATGATCGAAGGGGGTCTTTACTCTTTTACTCTTATAACAATTTCTTGAGCAAATCAGCGTCCACGACTGTTCTCACCTTCAAAGCGCCCGCTTCAGTTACGATATTTTTTAGAATCAATACTGAGCAGAACTGTTCTCTGGTCGTCTCCTGAACAAATCTTTGGTTGATAATGTAAGAAGTTTCTGCTGTTTTGAGTAACATTTTAAACTCGTACATCAAAATCGCTCGAATTTGCTCTTCTCCGAATTTTAATCTGACCACCTGAGATAAACAAGGATATGCGAAACTATGAGCAGAAATCAAGACCGAAATCGCCTATTCCGAATGGTGTATTACTTGAAGATGGTTAAATAAAAGTTTATTCTCGAATAAGTATGAAATTTAAAGACAATAAGATAAAACCGAAATTATTTATACACTATCTATCTATCTCTGTGTGTGTGTGTGTGTGTGTGTGTGTGTGTGTGTGTGTGTGTGTGTGTGTGTGTATTACGCTTTTACTCTTTTTACTCTTATCTGTTTCGGTTATTTGACTGCGGCCATGCTGGAGCACCGCCTTTAGTCGAGCAAGCCGACCCCAGGACTTATTCTTTGTAAGTCTAATACTTATTCTATCGATAACTTTTACCGAACCGCTAGACACACCAACATCGGTTTTCAAGCGATGGTGGTGGTGGTGGGGGGCAAGCACAGACACACAAGCATATACATATATATATGACGGGCTTCTTTCAGTTTCCGTCTACCAAATCTACTCACAAGGCTTTGGTCAGCTCGAGGCTACAGTAGAAGACACTTGCTCAAGGTGCCACGCAGTGGGACTGAACCCAGAACCATGTTGTTGGTAAGCAAGCTACTTACCAGAAAGCCACCCCTGCGCCTGTAAATCACTCCTCATTTATATATTCGCGCAGGCGTGGTGGTGTGGTATGCAGCTTGCTTACCAAAATGAACATTGAGAAAGAGTTGGCAGAGCATCTGCAAACTATAAAGTTTATTTGCTGGGGTGTTAAATACGCAACGGTGTGGTTGCTATTTGACACCCCTGAGGTGGCTCGCAAGTTTGCGAGCCAGCCCTTGGAGGGCAATGAGATTTTGTTCCTCCCCATTTATTGTGGGAAGAAACTAACAAGAGCTTGGGTCTGCGGGCTGCCACTCGGGATGGAACCGAGTGGGTAGAGGATACTATCCGCCGGGATCTGGGTGGCAGCGGACCTAAGCTATCAAATGTGAAGTTGTTGCCGGCGGCTGATTGGGTTGGGTCAAAAGTGGTTTTGACCCTGTGGACCCAATCAGCTGCAAAAGATCTGGTGTTCCCAGATTTCTTAAGGATGGCCGGAAACAGGTATCCGGTGATACTTGAGCGACGTCTCCACAAGTGTCACCTGTGCCTGGAACCGGGCCACATTAAGAAGAACTGTTCCCAGGACCAAAGTAAGGCCCTGGAATAGTTAGTAGCAAAGGAATCTACTCCTCCCCAGTCGGAGGGGGAGATAGAAATGGTTGAGGAGGTGGAAACCTCCTCAAAAAAGGACGTAAGAGAAAGAAGGCGGGCAACAATGGCTGCCCACTGAATGCTGCGGAAGGGAGGGAAGATCTTCCGGATAAAACGGAAGAACTCCACCCTCCCATAGCATAAGGGAAGAGAAAGAAAAAGAATGGGACGTTGCCGGCATGTCCTGAAACCCCGTCGGTGGGAATTGTGCCACCGACGGAGGCCTCTTCCATTGTGATGGAGGAAGAATTTGTGGTCTTCTTCCACAGAACCACGTCAAGAAGTTAGGAAAAAAGGCCAGAGGGAAGGGGTTCTGACTGCACTGAGGACCCCGATTGGCCTCCGCAGGTAGCTGCAGAGGTCATTTGAGAGGAGGACTTATGCAGAATAATGAACTCTTTCCCCGAGGATATACACAGAATGGCGCTAAAGTGTCCCGAATTAGCACCTGTGAGGTGCTTGAAGGAGGCAAGAAGCCTGGTTGGGAAGAGAGGTAATAGGCTTTAGTGCTTCGATTTGTAACTATTGTTGAAACTTTTTGCAAAAAAGGTAAGAGGCCTAGTGCCTCATTTGGTAAGGACGATTGTGTTCATTTTTTGAACTATTGTAAGAAGTTTAATACCTCATTCTGTGTTTTTGGGTAAACAAAAAGAGAACAATGTTTTCGGGAAGCAGCAATCGGCGGGCGTTGTCTGCCTTCCCCCACCAATCATTTTTTCATGTTTCATTCATTTTCATTTTGTATTGTCCAGCCCGCAGCCACTACTTCTTTGTAAGGCTCTCGTAGCCAATTTTTATGAAATAAAGTAGCTTGCTTACCAACCATTTTATGCTGTTGCATCATTTTTCGGAGTAAAAATTGGCCAGCAGAGTTGTTGTTGTTGTTCTTGTTGAAGTTGAAGTTTGAAACATAGTCAGGTGACAGGTATTCTTCTTTCAAGAAATTTTTCCTCAACTTTAAAACCTGATTCTAATTGAGGTTGCTAATAAAACATCTGGATAATCAAATATTCTATTCTCTGTTGGATTTCAAGTCAATTTTTTGCTACACTAATGTCTAATTTGATAATTTTCAATTTTCAAAAAATGGTGCGTAAATATATCGGGAAGAGAGCCACTTCAGTAGACCATGAAGAAACTATAGAGAATATTTTATGTTGAGTATTTAGTCGAGTTTCGTTAATTTCATATCATGTGCCATTTTTTTCCTGAGCAGGTGTGGTCACCGCTCGTAAGGTTTTTCTTGTTGCAATTGACCTCCCTACGGGATTTAGGTCCATGGATCAGGCGTAGACCTAGACTGGATGATTGGCAACTAGAGTGCCGACAGGCACTCACGCTACTCCCCCGAACGGACAGTGCCGGTGGTTGGAGTTCCACCGCGGATTTCTATAGCGGGCTGGTAGAGTTTATGTCAGACAATGTCTTGCGGGAGACTCTGGGCTTCGACGGAAATCAGCTGATCAACCTGTTCGGAAGAACTTTCGGGTCGGGGTATCTGGATAATTAGCAGAAATCCCTGGCCTGGTTGTGTTACGGGTTCATCTTACCTGTTCGAGAAAGACTATCAAGGCATGGTTTTGCCATCTCATGCCCGAGGTGCAGGCGGGACGGCGAAACTGTTCTGCACGCCTTCGTGCAGTGTGCAGAAATCAGGGAACTAATGGCCTATATCGAACAGCTGTTGTCGACGATGGGAAAAGTACAGCTATCGGCTGAATCTGTTATCAAGATTGTGCCGCCCTTCTCCCTTATCAGGGAGAGGAAGGCCTGTTTTCTCTGCGTAGTAGCCATACTGAAAGAGACAGTTTGGAGAACGCGTGAAAGTGGGATCGCGACAGGTACCTTCATCTCCGGCCGAGGGCTGGTTAGTTATTTCAACTACCACCTCAATAGTGAAATCCGGCTGGAGAAGAGATACCTGTCACATAGTACGTTTGTAAAACGATGGACGGCTGTAGAGAGAATGCTACGAACGAATGAAACTGGCTAGGTATAGCTATCTGTTAGAGGAAAAGGGAAACATCGGACAACGGCGGTGGGTTAATCACCCCGACAAATTGTAAAAATTTGAAATTTTTAAACTTGTATTATTTCACTCGACTTCTAAAATTCACTCGATTTCATTACACTGTTAATCGTTCGATGTAAAACACACTGTACACATTTGTCTTTCCTTGTATTGTCCCCTCCATGTTGGGCCCTGTGTGTCCAATAAAAGAAATACGTTGTGGTGTGTGCAGGCGCTTTGTGAAGACAGTCGTAAAGTCGTTGAGAAGGGATATTGTTTGTTACGTGTTGTTTCTGACTTACATTTGTTTTGTTATAAGTGTATGTCATAAAGTGACATATACAGCGAGTTCAAAGACGGACACAACAGTAGTGACGAGACATTCGAAGCTCACGGTGGACGTTCTTAGCATGGAAGACATATTAGCTTCCGTAGTTCAGATGCAACGGAAACTACAGCAGCAACAATAAGAACAACAGAAACAGTAAGAACAAGTGCTACAACAACAACAGAAACACCAAGAACACGTACAACAGCAGCAGCAACAACAACAACAGTTGTTGGAATTGTTGCAATCAAAAAACACGTCAGGTTTGTTTTCGGCAGACGCGGTTGCTAATTTAATTGAAGAATTCATGTATAATCTAGAAGAAGGGATTGCGTTTTTTGCATACTTCAGAAGGTATAAAGGAATCTTCAAGGAAGAGTGTAAAAGCTGGACGGACGAAAAGAAGGTATGTCTTCTTTTAATGAAATTATCACCAGCAGATCATGAAGAATTTTGTATCGCTAGGAGTGTTTGAATTAAGAAAAAAGAAACGGAAAATTTCATCACGAATGCTGGAATCATAAATAGAGAATGTAAAAAATTTAAACTCGACAAATTAAGCCCAGACATGTTTAAATGTTTAATCTTTGTACAAGGATTATCGGCAAGTAAAGATGCAGAGATAAGAGCTCGAATATTGACAAAGCTTGAACAAGATTCAAAACTAACCCTATAAATAATGGCTGAAGAATGACAAAGAATTATAAATCCATGACAGGACGCAGAAAAAAATTGAAAACAATTATTCAAATATACATACGTGTCGACCGGTAACAGATACGAAAAAAGAAAAACAACAGGGCAATACCCAAACCATGCTATGGGTGTGGAGAAATATATTTTAAAAGAAACCGTCCTTTTAAGAATCTAAAATGTTTTGAATGTGGAAAACTTGGACACAAGAATTCACATTGTTGGGTGAAACGAAAAAGGTCAGACGAAAAATATTCGAAAAAAAAGTATTGTCAACACAAATGCAAAGCGAGGCACAAAAAAGAGAATTTGTCTCTATAAAAATAAATAATGTGAATACGAGACTACACAGGTAGTGACATTACAATAATTAACGAGGATACATGGATAAAAATATAGGAAGACCTACATTGAAAAAAACTGCGAAAATAGCGAGAGGCATCTCAGGAAAACAATTACGATTAGTGAGGTAACATTCGTATTTTCTTTATTATAAGCACAAAACCTTAATATAGAAGGGACACCAGAAGGACAGATAACACAAAACGTGGGGTGCATACAGCAATTAACGAATGGATTATGAGTTATGAAAATAATGATAATGCAATGGCTTTCCTACCCACCAAAGTAGGAAGTTCCATTTTACTGTTTTTAAAATCAGTAATTATTTCCAGTTTGTATCGTGTTCACGTCATAAAATCTATCAACTCCTCGATGGTAATTCGTCATATCTAAATCGTAAAGCTGTTATCTCTATCCTGTCTCCAAATATTTTTCTCGATCCTCCTGCTCTCTCATCTTCCAGCAACACTGCTTTCACCTTCCGGTTCTCCTCCTTGTCGGCCAGCTTAACCTTTATCACGCCTTTCATCTTGGAAATTCTTTTCTCTATTTCCACGCTGTTTCCGTACTGCACCATCACTCATTCGTATTTCCCCTTCGGTGGCTTTCTCGGCTGTATCACTTCACTCTCTGCCCATGTTGCTAGAGTTCCCATCTCTATTTGTTGCTCCTTCTCACTTTCTAGTCTCTTCTTTTGTCTTTCCTCCTCCCTGCTTGTTGAAGGCTCTGGTCTTTGCGTTCGTTCTACCGTTGATTCCTCATTTTTTTTTCTTTTTTCCTTTTCCTCCGCCTTTCTTTTCTTTTTAGGTGGAGATTCGATGTTTTTTCTCTTCTTTTCTACCACTGTAAACTCCTTTTCCTCCCCTGCCGTTACAATCTCTTCTTCCCGACTCTCTTTCCCCGCCTCCTCCTGTTGGTGGTTCTGGGAACACTTGGCTTTCGTGTGACTCCTTACTCAACATGCAAAACATATTGGAGGTCTACCTTCCACAATAATTCTCAGCCTGGTTTCGTCTGGTAAAACGAGTTCTTCAACAATCTTATGGAGGTCTGGTAGGCTGATATGGACAATTACCTCCAGCCCATATCCCCATCAGTTCACCTCCACATTCTTCAGCATTTTTAGGACTTCTGCGTCTTCTTCTGTATTGTAGAGGATGGTTGCCACAAGCCATGCCTCATCAATTTCGGGGGGCACTCTCCCTATCCTCACTCTGGCCACACGTCTGCCACAGTAAGTAGATTTCAAGGCTACGGTGGAGTATTTCTTTGCTTCGTTCTCATTGACGAAGCGTACCTCCACCCTGCCGAACTTTCGTCCTCTGCTGTAGAACGTGGTTATTTCTTTTATATCTCTTTTAAGCATTCCAATACCGCTTCTACGGCTGTTATCTCCACCGTCTTTGCTGCTATATTCAACGTTCTATATGCGATGGTTTTCCTTTCTGTATTCTCCGTCACTTCTTTCGGGGGTGTCAGCCTTAAACAGCCTCCCTCCTTCTTCAATAAGGTGTTAAACTTCTTGAAGTCCCTGTCCTTGACTTCCAATTCACGTATCTGCAGTGGCTCAGCTGACAGGCTTTTGCCCGTCAGTGCAGCATAACTGCTTGTTTGTACCTGTGTATTCATAATCACGTTGTTCACCGCTTCACCCATAAATGAGGAAAACAAATAAAATTTTCAACAAATTCAAACAATCACAAATTCAAACAGTCACAATATTCAACAATTCAGTAATCAAGTAATAAAACAATAACTCACATAGGAGCGAAATCTAGCACAACAGCTCAAGGGTCAAATGTATCCCGTATGTGAAGTAACATTTCGTGGGAAAACTTTGAAGGCTAAAGTTTTTGTATAAAAAAATACGACGAAGCTCTTTGGCACAGACTGGATAGAATTGTTTAATTCATGGAACTTCCCCATAAAAATTTCTTGCAATAATGTAAATGGTTATAATGCCAGTTCAAATAAGGTGGCAGAGGATTTAAAAAAGAAATTGAAAAAGATTTTTCCTGATGTTTTTTGGAAGAATTAGGTAAATGTACCAAGACAAAAGTAAAATTTCAAGTAAAAGAAAACGCCGTACCGGTGTTTAAACCGAAGCAAGCTGAACCTTTCGTGGCATTGAATCAAGTCAGCGAGGAATTAGTCAGCCTTGAAAAACTGGGAGTTATAGAAAAGGTTGATTATTCAGAACGAGCAGCACCAACTGTTTGTGTAAAGAAAAAACAATAACAAAATACGAGTATGCATGGATTTTTCAACAGGTTAGAACGAATGTTTAAGGACATACAATTATCCACTACCAAGCTCAGAGGAAATTTTTGCGAAACTCAATGGAGGAAAATTATTCTCAAAATTGGACTTGTTGGGGGAGTATTTACAGTTGCAAGTCGAGGAAGAATGTTTGAAATTATTAACGATAAACATTCATAAAGGTGGTAATAAAGATAATAGATAAAAGAAAAATATTGACTTCCAACAAAAGTCAAACTCAAAAAGAAGAGATGTTGTGGTGAAATCCTGACACCCTTGTGAGGTAGCAAGTCAACTTTCCTAAACCGTTTAAAGGGGCATGCATGCTCTCAGTAAAGGACAGTGTGGTGGGTGCAGGCGCTTTATGAAGACAGTCGTAGAAGTCTTTGGGAAGAGATATTGTTTGTTCTATGTTGTTTCTGATATATATTTGTATTGTTGTAACCTTGTTATAAATCCATGTTATAAAGTAGCACATACAGCGAGTTCAAAGAAGGACATAATAGTGTCGACGAGACAAAACACACACACATTTATATATATAAATATATATATACACACACACACACACACACACACACACACACACACACACACACACACACACACACACACACACACACACACACACACACAGAGTTTGACCACCTCCTGTACCTACACCTTAGCACCATCATGGCGTCTGATGTGGCTTTTTAAACCAGACAATGTTCTGAAAAGACACCCACATAGATTGCACCTCTGATTTGGACCACCAAGACCTGCAGAAAAGTTCTTTTGAGGCCTCCATTAGATTTTCAAACCTTCTGGTATACACTGCATTGAAAAGTGTGCACAAACATATAGGCAGAATAGTTGGTGGAGGTTCGTTTTCCATGCGTTCGCAGATGATATATATATATACTAGCAGAAATATCCGGCTTTTCCCGGGTTAAAGAGAATAATGAAATCTAAAAACGCCGTCTAGACTACGCAACCCTCAACTGTTAGTAGCTACGATACCATATTTCTACATTATTAACTCTCCAATCCATGCCAGCATGGAACATAGACATTAAGTGGAATGCCAGTCTCTCATCTAGGAGGGCCTTGAAATCAATGTTACCAACTGGGGACTATGTGTGTTGCAGTGATAATAAAAAGACCCAAAGGAGGTCTGCAACGAAATAATTTTACTCAACACTTTGCAAGTGAATCAGTAGAGGCAAAGATGCGTCTCATTTACTTGACTATTTATGCACCACATTGCAGAAATCACAATGTAAGTATATCTGAAAGGGTAGTCTTACACCGTTGTACCGTTGAATTACAAATAATGCTCATCTGTTATGTTCGGGTTAAAATTTCATCAACATCAAAAATATATGAATTTTCATGGGAGATATGGCCGTTATACATAGAATATAATTTCCAAATTTCATAAAGATCCATTCAGTACTTTTGACGTAGTTTTGGATAAGAAAACAAATGACTAATGTGTGTGTTTGTGTGCATGTGTTTGTGTGTGATGGGTGTATATATGTATAGATATCTGTATACATGTATATATATATGTATATATGTGTACATATTACATGTACATCTATCTATATATACATCTACACATATGTATACATATACATGTATGCATATAGATCTATATCTATATATATCTATGCATATACGTGTACATATACATGTATATGTATACATATAAATCTCTTTCTCTCTCTTTCTCTCTTTCTCTCTTTCTCTCTTTCTCTCTCTCTGAAAGTATCTGTAATTACAGTATCGAAATGTGATTGTTTCAGTTAGTGGAATAACGTGTACATATACATCTATATGTATACATATACATCTCTCTCTCTCTCTCTCTCTCTCTCTCTCTCTCTCTCTCTCTCTCTCTCTCTCTCTCTCTCTCTCTCTCTCTCTCTCTCTCTCTCTCTCTCTTTCTCTCTCTCTGAAAGTATCTGTCATTACAGTATCAAAATGTGATTGTTTCAGTTAGAATAGTTTCATTTTTAAAGTGAAAGTATTTGACATGAGTGTTTTTGTTTCACTTTTGACACGTAATACTTAAATAGTGGAGGAGATATTATGTTGCCGTGGGCTCGAACTCTGCAAGAAGTTAACATTTTTTTTGACTAAAACACAACTGGAACCCTAAGTAAGGCATCTGTAAAATCTGAATGAAATTGTTTGCGTAGTTCTCGAGTTTTAGGGATTCACACAGACAGACAGACAGACAGACAGACACACATTCTCATTTTTATATATATAGATATATATAAACGGTGCTATTCAGTACCCTCCGTCACTTTTGTGACCTCTAATAATTTTGCCTAATAAGCCACCCTTTTAATTTGTTGTTTACACTTATCGTTTTGAAAATCAGTACGTTTTCAACGCTTTTTCTTATAAGATTCACACACACACACACACACACACACACACACACACACACACACACACACACAAAGAGGCTTATAAATGCATACTCACAAACATATAACTATTATACGGAAAGGCAATCTTTATATCCTACTTAACGTGGATGTATTGTGAGAACGCCATATTACTGCGGTATTCGCCTTGAGATATCCTTTTAAGCGGTATTCACCTTGAGAGATCTTTTACGATATATGTCGTTAGCATACGAGAACCGTCTGGTATGAGTGCCGGAACTGCCAGATCGCCTGATTTCAGCGTACTGCGCTTCCCCAGTGGCAGGCGCCGCTCGCTGCACACCAGCCAAATCTTACTGCTACAGTTATATAGAATAACAGTGACTGATGTAGCAAATAGCCACCAGGCTTATTGAAATAAATATTAGCGATGAAAACAGTATTAATATCCTGCGTGATCTGGTAGTTCCGGCATCCATGCCAGGTGGTTCTCGCTTGAGAGAGTCTCGTAAGGCGAATACTGCAGAATACATATAATGACTGAAACAAGTAAAAGAAGATATGGAAGACTACTAATTACCCCATGCAATTACTCCTTTCTACACGGCATAAATGTTGTGCAAGAGGAGGACAAGACCGATACGGTTTGGAACTACTGCCGTCGTTGGCAGCGCTAACACGCATGCACGCACGCACGCACGCACGCACGCACGCACGCACGCACGCACGCACGCACGCACGCACGCACGCACACACACACACACACACACACATACACAGAGGGCCGGAAGCGAAACCATAAGGCGTCTCGTCTCGGAAGCTCTATCACTTCTGTAAATCCATCTATTAAGCTGGAGTTGTGTATATCGACATCCAGTCGCTTTAAACATTTACAACGACTGCAGATTGTTTTTCGATCTCGTGTTTAAAATGGAATAAAGTAGTTTAAAGTTGTTGTACCAAGACAATCATCTACATTTTGTTAAACGTATTTATATCCTGTGATAAATATAAAAATAAAAGCAAAAATTAGCTTTGGTTGCCAGGTGACAATAGATAGACATTAGTCATCTCAAGAGACAAATGATCGTTCTGTTGAACAAAAAGAATTGACTAGGGGCAGACGACAATGTATCCTGGCGCAGTTGTATCATCACGTTTCATTTGTTTCATATACAGTTTCAGCGATAAATTATAAGTGTATAGAAATACAAGATGACATGACGTTGTTTTTCTTGCTTTCTGTTTGTATTTTTTACTCATCCACTGGGATACAATCTGCTTTGTTTTAGCAGAAAGCTTTCATAAATTATTGATAAAGTCTTTCATGTTGGGACAATACTCTTCCCATATATCGAAACTAAAAAGCAAATACAACTGGATTGAATGCAGGCATGAAAACTAAGCAAAATAGAAGCAGAAGCGAAATAGAGAGGGAAGTGGAAATCCAAAGAAACCGAGGGTAATATCAAAATAAAGACCGATTTAGGGAGATTAAGCTAAATGGAGGAAAATTGCTCGACCGAGGTTCAAGATTTGCGTTCGGAGTATTTTCTACTTTCTCCTCCTTGCTCCTTGTTAAATCCGAGTCTCTTGTAGAAGAGGAAATGGCGAGATTTCCGGCTTGATTGAATACTGGGATTATATTCTTTGTGGATTGAATGTATGCAGAATACTATACAGGTATGGTTGCAGTAGGCTAGGAGTTCGATTCGCTATTAAGTGTTTCCCACTTGGATCAGATTACACGGAATTTCGTGCAAGTGTCTTCTACAGTAGCCTCTCGAATTGACTAAAGCTTTCTGAGTGAGTTTTGGCAGACGGAAACTATCTGAAAGCCTGTTGGATGGTCTGTATATCTGTTATTGAGTTGCAGACTTAATACGTTACCCGGCTTAACACTAATTTTGGTCTTTGAGTTGCAAATATCCTGACCTGGTCTTCCGTTTGTGGATAATTTGTAAGTTCCTCTCTTACACCAGTTTGGGAAGCTCCGCAAAAGAGTTATTGGGTACAACTATTCCTCCTCTTAGTAAGTCAGTGGTACCCATTCCTTTCACTAGCGATGGCCCCTTATATTTAAAGGAATCACTTCCTACTACGAGCCCCAAGTTTTTGAAAGATTTCTCTTCTGAATACGCTCATTTTATGGATTAACAACAAACTCATTTACACCAGTTTTATTCCTGAATTAACAAATATATACATGTAGCTGAAAAATAACTCCTTTTTTCTATAGACACAAGGCCAACAATTTCGGGTGAAGGGTTAAATCGATTAGAACGACCTCAGTGCTCAATTGGTACTCATTTATCGACTCCGAAAGTATAAAAAGCAAAGTCGACGTCGGTGGAAACGCAAAGACAGACGAAATGTCACTAAGCATTTTGCCCGGCGTGTTAACAATTCTGCCATCTCACCCGCCTTAAGAGAGGTGATGATGATGATAATGGCTTTAAATTTTGGCACAAGGCTGGAAATTTCAGGAGAAGGGTAGGTCGATTACATCGACCCCAGTTCTCGACTGATATCTATTTCATCGACCCCGAAAGGATGAAAAGCAAAGTCGACTTCGACGGAATTTGAACTCAGAACATAAAAATAGACGAAATGCCGCTAAGTATTTTCCCTCGCGCACTAAGGATTCTGTCAGCTCACCGCCTTAAGAAAGGAATAATAATAATAATAATAATAATAATAATAATAATAATAATAATAATAATAATAATAATAATAATGGTTTCTTTTATTTGTCAGCAGGGTGAAGGATGAGGGGAAGAATACAAAGACAGACATAAAGAATGGGGTTTACATATAACGGAATGATAAAATATAAAGTATACACGGTATACATTAGAAGGGAAGTATACATACTACACGACAATAGAAAAAAAGGCATAGTGATGGGGTCTCCTAATACAGGAGGACCTCTAGGGATAATCAAGGAATCCCACCATCCAAGATCGCCCTGTATCCCAAGGACGAGTGCCCTCTCCAACTTCTTTCTTCCGACTCACAGGTCTACACTGAGAGTGGTACCATCCACTCTTACCATTTTCGCAACTTTCACCCACCTTTTCATAAATTCACTTGAGGACAGCACCTTCCTCTCCACCCTCACTTACCTTTTCAAGTGTAACTTGAAAAAGTCGATGAGGACTTTACCAAAGAGGAATGTTTCTGTCCTCATTCCTTTCAGCCTCGTGCACCAGATAACCTCATTTCGTCACCGCCACCAGACAAAGGAAAACTGCCTTGCCAACCCGATTAAAAGAGGGCGGAGGAGCAATCATCATTATGGACTCAGCTGAGAGACGGATCCCACACGCGACAGCTGTTCTACAGGTCCTATCTAAATCGACTAAGAAAATCACAAATTTGTGATACGTGTAGCCGACCAATTTAAATTGTGGACAACCTATGCTATCCCTATCCTTTGGCCTAATAAATACTCTATCTAAATACGATCTGGATGACCCGTTGTGGTTGCTCCATGTCCACACTGGCAAATTAGAGAAATCCAGTCGGTACCTGTCAGAAAGTTGGTAAGTCCTGAGCAGGTTTTCGAGGTTTTTACACCCCTTCTACTATGTACTAAACCCACACAGTCCTTCTGTGCGTCCAAAATACTATTCCAGTCCCCCACTATTGCGAGACATTCCCAGGAATGTTTCTAGACGCATTCTTGGGGAATAAAACGTCACCAGTCTAAAGGCGCCACTTTCGCTGCCATTCACATCCAGGACCACCACCACCCTACCATCCGGGTCCAGGAAGATAGCCCGGATAAGGATTTCCGGAATAGCACTGCAACACTGCCACCCGCTCCCAATAGACCAGAAGATGAGCATACATCGTAGTCCTCGAAGATGGATTCTAGAGCGTGTTTTCCGGAGATCCTTGTTTCACAAATGGAAGCCACATCCAAATCAAACGGCCTAAGGTCATTGAGCAAGTGACCTTGCTTCCAAGCTGATCCCAGGCCACGCACATTCACACACCTCATTTTCAGCACAGCCATGCTAGTCGGGGAAAGAAAAAGAGGAGGTTACTCACCTTGATTTTCGAGAAACCCGGAAACTCTTTACTGGCAAAAATTGTTTTAAAGGCCCTTCCAACAACTGAATTTTTTAAAAATCCTCACACTACCCGAGAATTTTTCTCTTATAGTTTTGACGTTTTAGTTAAAAGTATATCCTTCGGGGTTTTGACAGGTGAGTACCATGCGGGAGATCGATTAGATCTGGTCGATATGGTCTTACTTACATTGTAAGGTTAGTTCCATACCTGTATCTGTTGCTTTGGTATTTTCTTGACCTCCAAGATTGTCACTTCGTCGTCTTCTAAACTTGCCAAGACGGTCTCCACTAACCAGGTGATGGATATTTCTGGTGGTACATTCAACGCCCTAATATTAGCAAAGCAAGATGCTCGGGCTGCCACGAATACTACATAGGGTCCACGGGATTATCATTCAGACGCAGATGCACTCTGCATCGACAGCAGATTGCATTCCCAGAATACAGAATGATACCCTTTAGTGAACATATTGAGAAATGCGCAAAATCAATGCGCCATTGGAACACCAGCACAAATTAGATTAAATAAGGAAACCTTCTTCATTGAAAAATATAAGCCAAAACTTAACCATTACTGACATTTTTAAATAAGGAAACTCACCTCATTGAAAACAATATAAAGCAAAACCTAACCACTTGTAACTTTCTATTCCTTCTAAACCAAATCATGTTAAATTAATCATACTCTATCATCCCCAACATTTTTGATTATCTCCCTTATACCGGAAAAAATCCCTGATTACCTTCCCCTATTTAGAACTTCATATTTTACACCACAGCGAAGACATGTTATGATACAGGTAGAGAAATTTGAATGAAAAGAAAATACGAAACCGGTTATTTCTCCAAAAACAATGTTTCTATACTAAAAATTTTATAACATTTTTCTAGCATAACGATTTAAATATATACTTTAACCATATAACACAAACCTTTTGTAGTTTTTTCACTCTTGTTTATCTTTTATATATATACATATATATATATATATATATATATATATATATATATATATATATATATATATATATATATATATATATATATGTATATATATATATGTATATATATATATATATATATATATATATATATATAATATAATATTAGGATAAAGACCTTATAAGAATTTATCAAGTAGTTAGCGTGAAAAAACCTCAAAAGGAAAAAAAAACATCATTTTTTTCCATAAATATATATAATTTAATTTATATAAAGGCATTACTATACAATAATGCCTTTATATAAATTAAATTTTATATATATATATATATATATATATATATATATATATATATATATATATATATCTATTTTGGTAGTAATATTGCTTCCGTTGCTAATAATTAATAACTATATATATCTGCTAGACATCATGAGCTGATGTGTCTCGGGAACCAATCTATCTATCTATCTATCTATCTATCTATCTATCTATCTATCTATCTATCTATCTATCTATCTATCTATCTACACAACAGGTTTCTTTCAAGTTTCCATCTACCAAATCCACTCACAACGCTTTGGTCGGTCCGTGGTTATATACTACAACCAACATTCAGGGTATTTGCATAAGCTATATTTTGAACTACTGGGATCGTAGGGTCACCAAGAAAACGCAAACTGCAAAAGTACAGAGCCAATTCTTCCGCCTCCAGTCCCCGCAGACCACCAACGCCCGATTTGCAGCAGAGCCTTTCGAACACGCATTGAACTGATCGGCTACGACCGAACACACAGCGTGACCCGGGGGCGGCATACCGCCAAAGCTGCTACCACCACCACCACCACCACCACCACCACCACCACCACCACAAGCATCATTATTACCACTACTACTACTATTATTATCATAGCACCACCGTCAGCAGCAGCAGCAGCAGCAGCAACAACAGCACCACCACCACCACCACCACCACCACCAGAAGCAGCAGCAGCTCCACCATTAGCTGCGCTGTTGGTTCTGCTCGATCAAAGTGTTGAATGTTATAGTTTACGCTAACAACAACAGCTGCAACAACAACAACAACAACAACAATTACTACTACTACTACTACTACTACTACTGCTACTACTGCTGCTGCTGCTGCTGCTGCTGCTGCTGCTACTGCTGCCACTACTACTACTAATACTGTTGTTGCTGCAGCTGCTACTGCTACTGTTACTACTGTTGCTGTGGTACTCTCTTCTACAAAGCTGCATCTACTTAATGACATTGGAACGGGTAAACATTTACATTGATGATATACAATACAGACGTGCATGTATAATATATATATATATATATATATATATGTATATGCGTATATATATATATATATACATTTATGTATATATGCATATGTAAATATAAGTATACATCTATCTATCTATCTATCTATCTATCTATCTATCTATCTATCTATCTATCTATCTATCTATCTGTCTGTCTGTCTGTCTGTCTGTCTGTCTGTCTGCCTGCCTGCCTGTCTGTCTGCCTGTCTGCCTGTCTGTCTGTCTGTCTGTCTGTCTGTCTGTCTGTTTGTTTGTCTGTCTGTTTGACTGTCTGTATTTGTCTCTGTTTGCTTGTCTCTCACTGTATATATGTGTGCGTGTGTATGCATATACACACATATATATATATTTATATATGTATATATATATATATATGTAGATGGATATAGACATAGATATATATGCATACATATATACGTATGTATGTATACATACATACACATGTATATATATATTGATGTATACACATATATGTATTACATGTATATGTGTATACATATATATACATATATATGTCTATATATATACACACACATACACATGCATACATACATGCATACATATACATACATACATACATAGACGTACATACATACGTATATACATACATATATATATATATATATATATATATATATATATATATATATATATATATATATATATATATATATATATATAATGTCCCAATACGGAATATTTCTCACGGTGTCCGCAACACCCCCTATCAAAACAAAAACAACGCAAAACAAACTACAATAGTGTTTGTTAAAATGGCCGCCATTTCACTAATTCTATTGTTCTCTGTCACGTTTGAGTATATTTATTAAAGCCTGTACGTTTAATCAATATAATTTTTAAGTAGGTAGGTGGCGCTGAAAGACGACTATTATCACTAGTTGGCGCTGGAAGACATCTATCATCGACATTTAAACAACCAGTATTAACAGCTCATGAAATAATAAAAAATTCTTACTAATTTTAGTACAAGGTCTGCAATTTTGAGGGGAGGGGGCAATTTGATAACGTCAACTCCTGTGCTCAACTGATATTTATTTTATCGACCTTGAAAGGATAAAAGAGTGCGGATCTCGGCTGGATTTGAACTCTGAACGTAAAGAGCCGGATTCTGCCAGCTCACCGCCTTAATAATAATAATAATAATAATAATAATAATAATAATAATAATCGACATAAATGTATTTGTGAAGATCTATCAAAGACTGAGCAAATATAAAGATCTTGAAATAGAAATTGGCAAAATGTGGAACCTCAAGACTAAAACAATGCCTGTTGTCATAGGTGCCCTAGGAATGGTAGCAAAGGGGGTCGATTCCTACCTAGCTCAGATACCAGGAAACGCCAAAATGGCAGAAATTCAAAAGATAGTGCTCATGGGAACTGCCCATGTCCTACTTAAAATACTGTCTATGTGATCTCAAATTTTAAAACAAACAATTTTCTTAAGTTTTCTTAAACATTCTCTAGAACAATACTATGTGCAAAGCCAAATATATGACACCCTAGGCATAACACCAACTTGAACTTCTAACTTGTTGTCTCTCGAGGTCTCTGGGTGAGATTTGGAGCCAACTTGTACAGAAACAAAGCAAAAGTTAAACATATGATAATAATAATAATAATAATAATAATAACCCGACCGCTCTCAAAAATTAAGTAAAAAAAAACAGGAAAAATAATCCAGAATCCTTGTCCTGTACCAGATCGATCCCTAAATCTAAGCAGTTCGTGCCAATCACGAGGCCAAACATCCGAATCCATCCAGCGGTTCTTGAGATATCTTGTCTACATACAAACAAACAACCAAACAAAACGACTGAAAACAATACCTCCGCCTTCGCTAAGGCAGAGGTAATAATAATAGTAATAAGAATAATCTTCGAAAAGTGGGGGAAACTGTACGAAAAGTGGGGGCTAGAGAGAGAGGCAAGACATGGTAAGAGCACAAACTGCAGAGTGTGGCAGAGTCGGAGACTAACAAAATCCTCTGGGATTTCCCAATCCAGACACATCAGGTGCCGGAGCATAACAAACCGGACCTAGTGGTGATGGACAAGGTGCACCACATATGCTACATAGTTGACGTTGCGTGCCCTTTTGACTCATGAATAGTCAAGAAGGAAGGCGAAAAGATAGATAGATACAACCCTCTTGAGTACGAAATAGCCCGGCTATGGAAAATGAAGAACGTGAAGCTAGTGCCAATTATTGTTGGGGTCTTGGGATCAGTATCAGAAGGCATCAAGGGGAATATAAAGGAAATTGGAATAGAAGGCCCAGTAGAATTGTTACAAAAGGTTTGCCTCCTTGGCATGGCCAGAATAATCAGGAAAGTATTAACTGAAAAGAACGGTTAGCATGGTACCGTAGGCTGCAGGTTGCAAGCCCGCTATGCATACAAGACACCAGGAGCTCCAACAAAACCTGTGATAAAGAGATAATATAAATAATGATAATAATCCTTTCTTTATTGGCCACAATGGTCGAACACAAAAACATATAGGGACAATACAAAACAAGGGACAAGTGGTGTTTTAAACAGAAAACGTATAAACAATAGCAAAAGCAGTTAACAAAAAATTAAACAACAATATTCCTTAATTAAGGGGACCACCACCACCACCACCACCATCATCATCATCATCATCATCATCATCATCATCATCATCATCATCATCATCATCATCATCATCATCTTTTATGAAAACTATGATAATAAAGTTTGTTTATTGATTGACGTGAGTACCCCTTGTGATCCTAAAAATGTTCTCATTGAAATCGAAAAAGAACGTGGTATCTGAAGGCGGTTACATAACCAGAGGTGGTAGGAGCACTAGGAATGATCAAAAAAGGTACTGAAGATTATTTGAGAATGATCCCTGGCTTACCAACCCTGCAACAGGTGCCAAAGGTTGTTTTAACTGGTACGTCATACGTATTGAGAAGAGCATTGTCGATATGAGAACGATTACTATATATCTAAATGATTTTTTCCTACATAACTTTATTTGATTTAGTAAATGAACAATCTGGTGTGTTTCTTTTATCAATGTATATAGCGAGTTTCTTTGCCCTAGGTGTAGGGAAGACACTCGGCAAGAAATGAAAACAAAACTGAAATAATAAAAATTAATAATAATAATAATAATAATAATAATAATAATAATAACAACAACAATCATCATCCTTTCTACTATACGCACAAGGCCTTACGATCTTGAGTGTAGCACACTGACCACTAGACCAGCGTGTGTTTATATATATATGTATGCATGTATGTATGTATGTATGTATGTATGTATGTATGTATGTATGTATGCATCTATGTGTGTGTGTGTGTGTGTGTATGTGTGCACGCGCACGCGTGTGAATGTGTGTGCTGTGTATGTATGTGTGCATGCGTCTGTGTGTTTGTGTGTGTGTATGTGTGCTTGTGTTTGTGTGTTTGTGTGTATGCGTTTGTGTGTGTGTGTGTGTGTGTGTGTGTGTGTGTATGTGTGTGTGTGTGTGTGTGTGAATCATCATTTGATGACTAGTGTTGGTTTGTTTATGCTTCCATAACTTAGCGGTTCGGCAAAAAGGAAACGACAGAGTGAGTTGAAAAAAAGTACTTGAAAAAAGCAAATGACTTGAAAAAACAAAACACACACACACATACACACAAACCACAACAAAAATGACTTAAGTATAGGGGTCTATTTTTTTCGGCTAAACCCTTTCAAGGCAGGCAGTGCTCCAGCATGGTCGCAGTCAAATGACTGAAACAATGACAAGATAAACAGATAAGAAAAGAAGCTGAACCAGAGACACAGATTAAATAAGTGAAAACACCTAATCGCTTGACCTGCTGAAACAGTCACGACTAATAACACCCGATAATGACGTTCGAGTTGCGACGTCATTAGTCACGTGCACAATGACGTCACACAAAAGAAATTCTAAAAGTGAAAGTTAAGCTGAATAGCTGGATTGGACACAATACTTAATTATGTTTGCACACATTTAACAAAAAAAAAAAAAAAAATGGAATGCGGAATTAAAAATAGAAATCTAAGAATGAATTAATAAATGAATTACGTTTGGTAAACGAAGAAAATTGCGTTTTAATATTGGTCCTACCTCAGTACAAAATATATACATGTATCTGATGACATGCACTGCTTTCTCACTCAATAATAATAATAATAATAATAATAATAATAATAATAATAATAATAATAATAATACTTTCTACTATAGGTAGAAGGCCTGAGACTTTGGGGGCAAGGGGCTAGTCGATTTCATCGACCCCAGTGCGTGACTGGTACTTAGTTAATCGACCCCGAAAGGATGAAAGGTAAAGTCGACGTCGGCGGAATTTGAAACCAGAACGTAAAGACGGACGAAATGCAGCTAAGCATTTTGTCCGGCGAGCTAACGATTCTGTCAGCCGCCGCCTTTCGCTGCCTTAATGATCACAGTAATTTCTTCTACTTTGGGCACATATTCTGTGGTAAGGAGTAAGTCAATTAAATCTACCCCCCACCCCAGGTAGTTTGCTGATACTTATTTTATCGACCCTGAAATGATGAAAGGCAAAGTCGACCCCCAGTACTTTTCTTTTAAAGCCTGGGACTTATTCTATCGGTCTGTTCTGCCGAACCGCTACGCTACGGGAACGTAAACACACCAACACCGGTTGTCACACGGTGGTGCGAGACAAACACAGACACAATGACACACACACATAAGGCTATTGTCGGCTCGAAGTTATAGTAGAAGACACTTGCTCAAGGTGCCTTGCAGTGGGACTGAACCCGGAACCATGTGGATGGGAAGAGAACTTCTCACAACATAGCCATGCCTGCATATATATATATATATATATATATATATATATATATATATATATATATATATATATATATATATATATATGTGTGTGTGTGTGTGTGTGTGTGTATGTATGTATGTATGTATGTATGTATGTATGTATGTGTGTGTGTGTGTGTGTGTGAGAGAGAGAGAGAGAGAGATAGAGAGAGATAGTGTGTATACATGCATGCACGTACGCACGCACATAGTAATAAGTGATGTGTGTATGTATAAGGTCTGGTTTAAATGCATATAAATGTATGCATTTACATGTATCTCTGTATACATACATACACACATAAACACATACATGCACACACACACATACGCACACACACGTATATAAGATTCAGACAATAATCTAAGATACCCCGCTCAAACGTACACATTGATGTGTCCACCCCCCATCCCTCAGATCTCTTTATTTACTTTTCATTATTTCTGACCCCCTCCCTTCTCCTATACAGACTCAAGATTCTTCTTGAGCCCCCCCCCTCCTAAGCTACTTTCACTTTCACCCCTACATCTATTTGTCAGGCTTTCTTAACAGAATCGACAATCTTTAATGACGTCAAACTTAATAGACGCTGCTACTGCTGCTACAGTTGTTGGTGACGGCGTGGAATGTGATGCTGCTGCTGCTGATTATGACAATGATGATGACTATGATGGCGATGGTGATGATGGTGGCGGTGATGGTGGTGGTGGTGGTGGTGATAATGATGATGATGATGATGATGATGATGGTGATGATGATGACAACGATGGTGATGATGGCGATGATGATGATGATGATGATGATGATGATGATGATGATGATGATGGTGATAATGACCAAGCTGCTGACATGAGAATGTTCTCATACTGCTGCTGTTGGTACTACTACTACTACTACTGCTGCCGCTGCCGCCGCTGCTGCCGCCGCTGCTGCCGCCGCTGCTGCCGCCGCTGGTTTCTGATTCTGGCACAAGGCCAACGATTTTGAACGGCGACGCAAATCGATACCATCGAATCAGCACTTGATTGATAGTTTATCATATCGATTCCTTTCGGGTTCGATATAACAAACTACCAATGAAATCTCGTTCAAATCTCACCCCACCAACACACATTCATAAGTATAAATACCAGAATGTGTCGATAGTTTTTTTTTCGTATTTCCAGCTTTAATTAATAGTTCAAACAAATTACATATGAAAAGTATTTATTCATCAAAATACATCCCATCCTATTCTATTGTTTGTTGCAATCGTTTTGTCAGACGCTCAGTTCCATGCTTATAACCATTTTAGATGGCTTAAAGGCAAAATACTCGCAGCACCCGTTTTCAACTTCATCCATATCGTTGAATCTTGGTCCGTGCAGGAAAAAGTGGCAATCTGATGTTTCAAGGTCTGGACTGCAGACAGAGTGAGGCAGCTTTACAGTCCCTCAAATTCCTCAAGTTTGCGCTTGGTCACATTGGTAGTTTGTGCCGAGGAATTATGCTGTAGGAGCGTGTGTCTTCGACTGAGCAATGACGGGTACCGGGCTTTTAAAGCATCGTATATTCACTGCATTTGTTGAGTATAAAGATTAGCGCTAACAGCATGACCATCTGTGACAAGCTCAAAGTGAAACGGCACCTCAAAATTCCCCCAGGCACACAACATGACCTTCTGTTCAAACCGCCCTTGTTTGACAACAGGTTCTGAAGCCGGCTGTAAATGAATCCATTGATTTCTCTCATTAAGATTACGAAAATAGATTCACTTTTCATCTCCAGTTACAATTTGACGCTAAAAACGGATATCTCGAAGATTTGCCAGCATGTTGTTGAGCCTGGTCATTGGTCAGTTCATGAGAAGCTTTTCGACAGTGTCTGTTCACAAGGCTCGGCTTATCGAGGTGTCGTTGACGGTGCTTTGTGAACGATCAAGTTTTGGTAACAATGTAAGAGTTTTTGTGCTTGGCTATTGTTTAACCATTCCAAGTAAGGCCTCATTTTCCACAACAGAAGGTCTCCCTTACCTTGATTTGTATTCGAGACTGGTGCCACCTTCTTTGAAATGTATGAGCCAGTTTTGTTGACGGTTTCTGGGCTTTCCACATCTTAATTTCTTTTACTTCTACACTTGCACAGGTAGCGTAAAATGGCTCTAATTGCAATTTTTTTTGCCACTCATTATCGTCATTCACGCATGTGTATGTATACATCCTCTGTTTGCGGCACTATCTTGTGAAATGTCATCTTCGTCTCCTATTTGTCTTTATCCTGTTTCTAGTTTCATTTGTTTATTTTATTTTTACTTCATTTTAATTTTTGTTTTTCATCTCAATATTTTATATTTTTATACATTTATTTTTGAACTCTTAATGTTTGATTTTTCTTCTTCTAATCGATAGTTTGATAATTCATATTATCAGTTATCCTTTCTGACAAGTATTTGTATTTTCCTTGACAATGATTCCATAAATAAAGGTGCTATTTATATTCTCATTTTCTATTTTGATATATTCATCTGATGAGAGGATTGGTTCTATTAAGAACATTGAAACAATTGTAATGAAGGGCTTTAAATATCATCAGCGTCTTCTTTTAAATATCATCTCTATTTTCTTTTCTCTGATTATTTAAACAACTGCAACACACTCACATGAATGTCTGTATTTGTGTTGGGTGTGTGCATGTGTATATCTACATATATGTATATGTAATTGTACATATCTATCTATCTATCTATCTATCTATCTATCTATCTATCTATCTATCTATCTATCTATCTATCTATACATACATACATACATACATGCATACATATATACACATTCATATAGATATGCATGATAAAATATGTATGTATGTATTTATATATATATATATACATATATATATATATATATATATATATATATATATATATATATATATATATATATATATATATATATATATATATTTTCATATTTTATCGTAATAGTATTGACAAGCGATCACACCTTGTAAATTTAATATAGAATTCATATGTAACGTCTTAACTCCTTTATACGTATGTATGTGTGTGTGTGTGTGTGTGTGTGTGTGTGTCTGTGTGTGTGTGTGTGTGTATACATCTATGCATGTACATATATATATGTATGTGTATATATACATATATATATATTTATATATGTATGTGTATGCGTATATATATATCAATATTTATATACACACATATATATATTCACGTGTATATATGTGTATGCGCGTGGATCTATATATGTACACTGACATATACACATTAAAATATACAATGATATTTGCATATATGTCGATGCAAATACATTTTGTTTATACTTAAACGTATATATAATGTACGCATCTATATAGTGTATATATATATATATATATATATATATATATATATATATATATATATATATATATATATATATATATATACATACACATATATGCACATGTATATATGTGTATATATATGCATATATATGTACGTATATATATATATATACATATATACATAAATATATAGATATATACATATACATATATATATGTGTGGGTGTATATGTGTGTGTGTATGTGTGTGTGTGTGTGTGTGTGTGTGTGTGTATGTGTGTGTGTGTGTGTGTATTATACAGACATATGTTAAAAAGAAACCAACTACAAAAGTACAAAATCATAAAAGCTTGGTTGATTTATGTCCAATATTCCAGACAAGCTCCTTGGGAAATCTAACGGTAATCTTTGAAAAATCAATAGCAGAATTGTTGCAAAGATGATTGGGAATAAGTGGAAACACCTTTGGTAAATTCATTAAAATTGAAAATATATTCTGTTGAGGATCGTGGAATCGATCTCCAGGCTCTAGCAATTCAATAACGTTGTGCATGTATGTATGTATGTATGAGAGAACAGTGCATGCCATCAAAGTGACACTGCATGTATGTTTGATTGCGTGTGTGTATGTGCTCGAGTATGTTTTTTGTGTATGTTTGTATTTAGTTATCTCTGTATATTTTTGTGTATGTGTGTGTGTATTATGAACGTGAATGTGCGAGTATGTGTGCATGTACACACACACACACATCTATATCTATATAAATGTGTATATATATATATATATATATATGTATATATGCGTGTATGTGTGTGTATATATTTCTATTGTTTCCTTTTAAAATAAATAGATCGATTAACAATAGATGTGTTCTATTTGCAGGCCATGGGATGTGACAAAATATGGCATCTAGTTGTTGTTGTTGCTGCTGCTGTTGTTGTTGTTATTGTTGTTGTTGTTTATATTGTTGTTGTTGTTGTTGTTGTTGTTGTTGTTGTTCTTCTTCTTCTTCTTCTTCTTCTTCTTCTTCTTCTTCTTCTTCTTCTTCTTCTTCTTCTTCTTCTTCTTCTTCATTCCTTTGTGTATGGTTACTGACGTGAAGTCGTCATACGCTGGTTCACACATCACGCTACAGAGTTTATACTTATATATATATATATATATATATATATATATATATATATATATATATATATATATATATATATATATATATAAGTAGATATACGTTTACCTACATATATACATACATGCACACACACACACACACGCACACATCTATATTTATATATATACGTATGCGTTTGCGCTAAAACACATATACTCATATATACAAAAATATATTTATATATATTATACATATATATATATACATATATGCATACATTCGTACACACACGCACCACACACGCACACACACACACACACACACACACACGTTTGCAGTCAAACCATTTTATGTGTTGACATTTTGAATTTAAAAATATCGAGCTTTAACAGAAACTAAAGATGATCCGCGATAATTACTTTAGATATAATCATGTGCATAATTGTTTAATATTGAAGTGTATAATCACACACATGCACACTCACACACCACGCATTTACACACTCTGTGTGTGTATGTGTGCGTGCGTGTATCTATCTATCTATCTATCTATCTATCTATCTATCTATCTATCTATCTATCTATCTATCTATCTTTATCTCTCTATATATATGTATGTATAGGCGCAGGCGTAACTTTGTGGTAAATAGTTTGCTTCCCAGCCACATGATTCCAGGCTCGGTCTCTGTCCCTGTCCCACAGAGTGGCACCTTGGACAAGTCTCTTCTACTAGAACTTCGGGCCGGCCAAAACCTTGTGAATGGATTTGTAGACGAAACTGAAAGAAGTCCGTCGTATACACACACACACACACACGCACACACACACACACACACACACACACACACACACACACACACACACACACACACACGCACACACACATACACGACATATGTGTGTGTAAGTGTAAGTGTGAATATATATCTATGTGTGTGTCTTTGTGTAAGTGTTTGTCGACCATCACATGACAACAGGTGTTGGTGTGTTTACGTCCCCGTTACCTAGCCGTTCGACATCATGATACCGATAGAATAAATACCAAGCTTTAAAATGAACTAAGTACCGAGGTCGATTTGTTCTACTAAAGCCTTAAGATGCAGTGAAAATCGAACCAAGAACCATGTGGTTGGGAAGCAAACTTCTTATCGCACAGCTGCACATACGCCTGTTTCAAACCTGTTCCATATAAAATATTATCTTTTTCATTAATTTTCAAACACAGATGACCTTCATAATTAGACACAATGTTTCATTGTTTTCCACAAAAAACTCTGTCAGGTTTGTCGTGTTGGTACTGAGCAGCAGAAGTTTATGCGGGAGAATGATCTAGAATCATCTCATAGGTTGATAGAATGGAATGCTCTCATCTTTTCTTTTACTAGTTTCTTTCATTAGGCTGCGACCATGCTGGGGTATCACCTTCAAGCATTTTGTCGAGAGAACCGATCCCTGTACTCACTTTAAAAAAAAACTTGGTACTTATTGTAGCGGTCTCTTTGGCCAAACCTCTAGATTACGGGAATTAAACACACCAACACCGGTCGTCAAGCGGTGGTGGGTGACAGATACAAAGACATGTACACACACACACACACACACACACACACACACACACACACACACACACACACACACACACACACACACACATATGAATATATACGACGGGTTTCTTTCAGTTTCCGTCTATCAAATCCACTACTGGGCTTTGGTAAGCCTGAGGCTATAATAAAAGACACTTGACCAAGGTACCACGCAGTGGGACTGAACCCAGAACTATGTGGTTGAGAAACAAGCTTCTTATTGTACAGCCTCGCTTGCGCTTGTTACAAGTATTGTCTATATTTATCCGAAGACAGTCTTTCTCATGGAATGGTGTTGTATATTGTGGATTACAACGTAATGTCGTTTAGGACGCGAAAAGCCAACGAAGTCTTGGAGAATTGCTGATGTAATCTGCCATATATTCTGGACAAACTGGACAGTAGATATTTTAAGAAGCTTCTAGAAGATTTTATAGAGCTTCAGTGTCTCGCCTACACAGGCACTCGTTTATAGACACACACACACAAACACACACACACAAACACGCACACACACATACACACACACCCTCTCTCTCTCTCGCGTACTTACACACACAGATATATGTACTACGTGTGTCCCTCTCTTTCTCTTTCTGTATACATACACCCCCCCACATACATACATACATACATACATACATACATACATACATACATACATGCATGCATGCATGCATACATACATATATACATACATGCAGGCGTGACTGTGTAGTAAGAAGCTTGTTTCCCAACCACATGGTTCCGGGTTCAGTTCCACTGCGTGACACCTTGGGCAAGTGTCTTCTCCTTTAACCTCAGGCTGACCAAAGCCTTGTGAGTGGATTTGGTAGATGGAAACTGAAAGAAGCCCGTCATATACATATATGTATGTTTCTATGTATGTGCGTTGATGTTTATCTCCGCCTCCACCCCTTGACAATCGGTGTTGGTGTGTTTATATCCCCGTAATTAGCGGCTCGGCAAAGGAGACCGACAGAGTAAGTACCAGGCTTAAAAAAAGTACTGGGGTTGGTACATTCGACTATGAATTCTTCAAGGCGATGCTCCAGCATGGCCGCAGTCTAATGACCGAAACAAGTAAAAAGTAAAAGATAAAAGAAAGGTTGCACACACACACACACACACACACACACACACACACACACACACACACACACACACACACACACACACACACACACTAAATAGAAACCAGTTTGTTAACAGACTGCCATTGATTGAAGAGTGCTAATTAAGAAATCGTTCTTTTCTAATGATAAAACGTCATTTCCTGAAACACGTTTGACGTCACATGATGTCAGATGATGACGGAGTATCCTGGGTCCAAAGAGATGAACTCAATATCTCGTGTGACCACCGCTAGCGTTGATTACCACCAGGCATCTTCTGTACATTGAATGCACCAAACGATTAATGAAAACTATGGGGATAGCAGCCCACACTCTGTTAAAACTTGCAGTGAGCTGTGCCGCAGTTGTCGGCCTTGGACGGATGTCATTTAGCCTTCTTTGAATTTCGTCCCACAAGTGCTCTATGGGGTTCAAGTCCGGACTTAGGGCAGGCCATGGCAGTATCTGGATGTTGTGCTGTTATTGTGGATGTTGTTCTGAAATGCAATATCGTCTTTCGTCAGTTCTCCACTACTGATATCGCCAGTTCTGCCGTTTTTGAACTGACTGCAGACGTGCTCGTCAATGACGATTTGTGAAGACGGGGGCCCCTAGCCGGACGTCGACAAGACAGATTGAAACATTGAAGACCAGCGAACTGTCTCTGCACAAATGGGTCTGCGTTGAGTCCCTATAGTCTGCCTAGCTGATTCCGTTGCCCTTCGAATCGGTCCTGCAAGTGAGGTCGATGCAGGTGGTGATCTTGACGTGCCGTTGTAACCCTTGGTCGGCCACTGCGTGGATGATCATCCGTACTGTTTGTGGCATTGTGTCATCCCTTCAGCCGCTCAGTTGTTAGAATACTGCAGTTCAAGTCATTAGCAGTGACCCTCGGACGTTGACCAGCATGGAGACGTCCGATGGTTTGCTCCCTCTGATTTCGTGTCCGTCTTGGCATGCTTGCTGCGTTCGGAAAACGAATGATTTCTTTATTTCCCACAAGGGGCAAACATAGAGGGGACAACACAAAACGTGTGGGGACAAAAAAGCGAATGAAAGAAAAATGAAATGAGAACGAAAATAAAAAGATGAATGAAGCCTTTCGGCTCCACCTCGTAGCGACTTCATTTATCCTGTTAATACGACCTTAATGCAATCCAACTCCATCTTTCTGTAGAATGTCAATATTGAAAACATCTGGGAGATCACGATAGTTTATATACTCTGGTACCTGACTGGTGTCCATTGTCTTCTCCCAGTATTCAAAGTCTTTATTGTAGTTAACTATTTTTCACATTTGATCCCGGTTTGCCATGGTATCCCAGTATAAGTTGTCGTATTAACTGTTATTGCATCTTCCCAAATGTCTATCTAGTTGCAGAGTTCTTTTATTTAGACCATAGTATGTCACTACGTATTTTGGGGAGGGGAAGTTTTGGGGCTCCTGTGTGTCTGCGTTTTTCTTTGTCGGAGGGGTGTGGGGTGGTTTGGCATCTGTATGTTAGGACGGAGAAAAGTGGGTGAATGTTTCTCTTTTTCCTTCCGACCTTTTCCCACCCATTCCCTTCGTTGTTTACTTTTTCTTCTTTAGCACTTGAATTTTCTTTTGTTGGCGCTGGAGGTGCAACTTCCTCCCTGCTCACAGGCCCTTCTTGTGGTTTTTTGGGAGGACAGTTCGCTCTAATGTGGCCTTTTAGGCCACACTTGTAGCAACGCGGGGTCCTGCCCTCCACTCTGACCCTCATTATCACATCTTCTATAGAGATAGTTTCTACTATATTTTCAAGGTCGTCCGGTGCCGCCTGTATTATTATATCCAAGCTCTGCCCTTGCCAATACTTATGAGCTGTTCTTGTGGTTTGGAGGACCACTATCTTATCTTCATTGCCCAGCAGTATGGAAGCTACTAGCCAAGGTACGTCAATCTCTGGTGGTATATCTTCTACCATAACCCCGGAAGCACGTCTCCCAAGGTATATAGGTAGAAGTACCATTTCTTCTTGTACTTGCGTGGTCGTCATTATTTCGATTTTCCTTGTTTTCGTGGATTATGTTCTATATATTATAGTTTTCTCCTTGGTATCTTTCAAAATTCCTTGGGGAGGGAACAGATTTACTTCGTACCCCTCCCTACAAAGCATGTTCTTATATTTACTCAGTTCTGTTAGTTCGATTTCTTTGTTGTGACTCTTGGCGACAGCTGCAAAATTTCTTTTCTTCTCCTGCTCCTTCATTACTTCGACAGACTTCAATAGTTCCTCCTCAGATGACGTAAGCTCCGAAGAGGTGAGGCTTTTGTACTCCATCGTTAATACCTGTGCTACTCGCTTCTTCGAAGGGGGAAAGCGTCAACAGACTGCCGTAAGGCAGTAAAACAAGTGTAACACAGTGTTTAAAAAGCACAAAATGAGGTTGTCATTTGCCTCAAAAATTGCTTCCATCTGACGTGAAGTTCACAGTAACAGTATGTTACTGTGAACTCCGTGCGTGACATCGAGATGATAAACAACGTATGCCTATTCAACCTGTGTGATTTCAGCAAGATGGGCGACGGCCCTCTCAGCCAAAGCATCAATGGACGCTTTATGCCCTCACTTCGGTGACTTCCTCATTTCCAAGTTTGTTGACATTCTTTGGCTCCTTCGGTCCCTTGATTTGCCTTTTCGTGAACATGGTAATGCTCACGAACGCATCTTCCTGAGAAGCACGTCAGATGGAAGCATCTGACGTGGGTAAGCCACTGTGTATAGTCCCATGGTTTCAACTGTTGCCCAATGACCAATTTGTACGGGTGGAAATGCAGGTCTTCATACAAAATACGCCTTACCGATCGATTACCGATGCCAAGTTCACTGGAATGCCTCTGAGCAGAGTGATTCGGACTCAAAGCTTGTCTGATGCGTTCCACATTCTCCGGGGTTCATATCGTTCGTGGCGCTCCCACCGGGCTCCTATTCATTAGTGTGCCTCGTATACGAAGTGCATTCATCTAACGTCAGATTGTGTTTCGGGTGGGAACAGCCTGATTTCGGTGAATGTTGAAGTGGCGCCGAAACTCACGCTGAACTGCTGTGACAGACTCGGTTATTCTTCACATAACTGTCGTAGGCAAACACGCGATGCTCTATCGTCCACAGTATCTTGGCTTCACCTGAAAAGAAAAAAAAAATGCTAAGACACCACGGACCAAATGGTACCTGTCGGATACATGTCTTTCCCTCTGGGGCTGAGTAATAACCATTTCAAAAACGACCGTCCTCTCCGCCCCGACTTGTATGAGGATGTGAGAGGGCGTACAGGTGTTAGGAACTGAAGTATCGACAAAAAGGAAGAAACAACCGTGATGAAAGAAGGCAAAAATTAGACATAACTCATGAAGAACAAAATCATTCTGAGAGGAGAGTGGACTGAAAGGGGAGTGAAGTAGCAGAAGTAGCGTGTGTGTGTGGCTGCGTGTGCGTATGCGTGTGTGTGTATGTGTATGTGTGTGTGTGCGTGCGAGCGTGCGTGCGGAGGCACGTGCGCGCGTGCTGAAAGTGAAAGAGTGAGTGGTGGTGAAGCAGAGGTAGCAGGTGAAGGTGGGGATAGAAAAGTGTAGTTGAAAGCTGGAAACCAAAGCAAGCAACAAATGCTGATGCGTGGAAGATTGCGTATGCGCGTGTGTGGATGTGTGGGGCATGTGAATACGTGAGTGTGTGTTTATGTATGTATGTATGTGTGTATGTATATAAATATATGTCTGTGCGTATTTGTGTATGTAAATGTAAGAAAAGGCCAACAGAACAGTTTCTGTTCTACTTTTGTTTAACGATCAATAGATTTCCAAAGGGAGAAGCTAAAACCTACTACTACTACTACTACTACTACTACTACTACTACTACTACTACTACTACTACCAACACCACCACCACCACCACCACCACCACCACCACCACTACTACTACTACTACTACTACTACTACCACCACCACCACTACTACTACTACTACTACTACTACCACCACCACCACCACCACCACCACCACCACCACCACCACCACCACCACTACTACTACTACTACTACTACTACTACTACTACTACTACTACTACTACTACTACTACTACTACAAATGTGACGCCTACAACAAGTATAAATATAACGACAACAATAACTAGACTACCACTACTAACAGTAAGACAATCAACCAATCAGATTTAATTTATCAACGTCCTCATTTAATTACGTCATATTTCTTAATGAACAAATGAGTTTTTTTCTTACATATGAAAACAATTATAAATAGGAAAAAAAAACGTCATTTGGGATTCGTAACGTAATTAAATGACTAATTGGAAAGTTAATTAAATATTAAAGCAATTAAAGATGACTTAATTAATTAAATTCTACTATACTTTATCTTAGAGTGCTATTATTTCAAACATTCGAAAGTTTGAATTGATTGCTTGGTATCATTGAAGGTAAAATATGGTTTCAAGTTGTGGGAGGTAAATTGGAGTTTAACTTTTTGAACGCGGAAAGTGGATATATCCGCGCAAAATTTTATTATTGCCAACTGCGGAAAGCAGCATTTACCCCACGATTTAACCATTCCCCTCGAAAACTATCTTATGCTGCGAGAATCTGAGATAACCCCAGGGATACATTATATATATATATATACGTTTAGACGTGGTGGTGTGGTTAAAAAGCTCGTTTGGAAACCATGTGGCCTTGAGTTTAGTCCCACTGCGTTGCATCTTGAGTGTGTTCTACTGTAGTACCCGGCCAACCAAAGCCTTGTGAGTGGATTTGGTGGGAAAATGAAAGAAGCCCGTCGTGTATGTAATATATATTTTATTGCATGAAGTTCGAAATAGTACTTTTTCCTTCCCACTGTGCATCGACATTTTCAACTTGGAGTTTTTATGACCAAACGGGTCAAAGCGAGTACATCTAGTACACACACACACACACACACGCACACACACACACACACACACACACACACACACACACACACACACACACACGCACACACACACACACACACACACACACACACACACACACACACACACACACACACACACACACACACACACACACACACACACATATATAACCTAATATTTCAACAGTTATCGATCGAAAAATGCTAATACCTAGTTTCATGCCTTTAACGATAAGGCTAGGAACTTTGTATATCAGCGGCACCCGCAAGATTTGCAGAGTATTAGGGCTTGAGCAAACAAAATAATACAGGGTGGACGTACGAAAGTAAACAACATTAATTTGAAACGATAGAGAAGACAATAAATAAATAAATAAATATAGCCTTTGGGCCAAACACAAGAATGATAGATTAACGCCTGGGAGAAAACCTCAAATGGATATAAAGAACAGAATTGAGATAAGAAAAAAAGAGAAAAAAAAGAACAGAATTGAGAAGAGAAAAAGAGTTTGACCAGCACGCTAGACGTCCAGCGACAAAAAGGCAGAAGATAGAAAATAGTCACTGGTCACGTGTGGGTAGCAGATAGAAGGGGAGAAGGGTGTGTGTGTGTTTGTGTTTGTGGTTGTCCCTACCATTGCTTGACAGCAGATGTACTTATGTCCTGCGTAACTTAGCGGTCCGGCAAAAGAACTCATAGAATAAATACTAGTCTTAAAAAAAAGTACCATAGTCGATTCATCCGACTAAAAATTCTTGAAGGCAGTGCCCCAGCACGGCCGCAGTCTGACGATTGAAACAATTCAAAGATAAAAGAATAGTAAAAGGTTCCTTTTTAAAGGAATTATTTAAACAATACAGGCGCAGGTGTGGCTGTGTGATTAAGAAGCTTGCTTCTCATCCATGTGGTTCAGGGCTCAGTTCCACTGCACGACACTAGGATAAGTATCTTCTACTATAGCCCTTGGTCGACCAGCGCCTTGTGAGTAAATTTGGTAGACGGAAATTGAAAGAAGCCCATCGTATACATATGTGTGTGTGTGTGTGTGTATGATGGATTCTGTTGTCGTGAACGACAAATGAGAGTTCAGTAAAATAAAGCGTTACTCATGTTCTATGGACACGAATATGTCTCTTGAGACCTGTTGATGCCTTGCAAACCTTTTGGCAAATGGAACAAGTTGAGGATTCCGTTTGCTCGAGTGCTTGTGGATCATTTGTTGTGCGTTTTCTTGAGTAGATGGTAAGGCCTGCTTTACTTTGTGCCATAAAACCACAATGACAGGTAAAGTTTCCATTTAGAGGAACAGCGTTTTGCCAGCGCCCCTTCATGCTTGCCTGAAGTTGGTCTCGATGTTGGATGCGACTTTGCTCAAATCTTTGAACTGAAGAGAAGCAGGACTGGCAACAGGTCCTGCGTTCTGATGCTTTGTTTTCCAGGAAGGAAAGAAAATGTTGCATTGCTTCAGATTGTCTTTGAAGCACAAGAGTGGCCTTCCAACTGACCTTCCTGTTGAGAATTAACCAAAAGAGGTTGCTTCATAATTCTGACATCACTCATACGTGAGAGATGACCTGATCATCTACGCTGTATTTTGATGAAGAAGGCTTCAATGCCTGATATGTTGCATTTTGTTAGTACCTCACTGTTATGAATATGGTCACTCGGTCTTATGTTGGAGATTGTACGCAAGCATTGCATATGAAAAGCGTCACGCTGATTGATGTGCTTTCGGTACAGAGTCCAAGATTTAGCACCAAAAGGCAATGTTGTCAAGACCTCAGACTTGTATACATCGACTTTCACTTTCAATGATACGTCGTGGCTGTTCTAAAGCCTGTGATAAAGTTTACCGAAAGCGGAGCTAACATTCCCGATTCTGGAGTCAATTTCTTTATCCATCTTAGCATCATTGGACGCAATGAACCAAGATACGTGAGGGAGGAAACAGTTTTTAATACTTTTTCATCAGCTTATACAGTAGGGGTAACAGCGGGAAGATGGTCGCGAATGGGATGATGGACAAGGTCAGTTTTCTTAACGTTGATGGTCAGACCATAGTGTTCATGTGTGTGTGTGTGTGTGTATATATATATATATATGTCGGGGGATGTAGGAAGCGGTAGGCTTGTGGGTGGCTGGGTGTCTTTGTGTTCGTTTCCCCAACCACTTGATAACCGGTGTTAGTTTGTTTATGTCCCGATATATCGGTAGTTCGGCAAATGAGGCTGATTGAATAAGTAGCTGACTTAAAAAAAACAAAAAACAAAACAAAAGTAAGTACTGTTGTTGATATGTTCAAGGCGGTGCCCCAGCTTGGCTGCAGTCCAGTGCCTGAAATAAGGAACAGATAGGAACAATTAATTAGAAACATTCTAATTACGCTTGTTAGAAACAACAGAAGTGGAGGTAATAGCAGCAGCAGTAGTCGTTATCGTCGGCGTTGTAGAAGTAGTAGTAGTAGTAGTAGTAGTAGTAGCGGCAGTAGTAGAAGTAGTTATGATAGTTACAGCAATTAGTGTGATTAGGAGAAATAATTAACAGCAGCATTTCATAGCAATGGTTGTAGAGACGACCATAGTAACAACAACAGCAACAACAATAAATACAACAGCTACAACAACAGTAACCACAGCAACGATATCTAACTGTAAGCACCACCGTCAAAACAATTATAAGAAGAGCAATAACAACGAGAACTACTACTACTACTACTACTACTACTACTACTACTACTACTACTAATAATAATAATAAAGTAATCCTTTCTATTATAGGCACAAAGCCTGAAATTTTGTGGTGGGGAGCTAGTCAATTATATCGACCCTAGTGTTCAACTGGTACTTATTTTGTCAACCCCGAAAAGATGAAAGGGAAAAATAGGCCTCGGCGTAATTTGAACTCAGAACATAAAGACAGACGAAATGCCGCTCAGCATTTTACTCGGCGTGCAAACGATGCTACCAGCCTGGGGCAGTAACCAATAATAATAAGGATTTCAAATTTTAGCGACACAGGGCCAGTAGTTTTTGAGGGGAAGGGGAAGTCGATTAGATCGATCTCTGCACTTGACTGATACTAATTTTAACGACCGCAAAAGGATGGAAAGCAAAGTCGACCTCGGCGGAATTTAAACTCAGAACGTAAAGACCTGGCAAATTGCCGCTAAGCCTGGCGTGCAAACGATTCTGCCAACAAGCCGCCTTTCTACTAAATAAACCAATCTACTAAAAGCATAAGGCTTGAAATTTTGCGGGAGAGGGAAGTCGATTTCATCGACCTCAGTAATCAACTGGTACTTATTTAATCGACCCCGAAAGGATGAAAGGCAAAGTCGACCTTGGTGGAATTTGTACTCAGAATGTAAAGACGAGCGAAATACCGCTAAGCACTTTGCTCGGCGTGCTAACCGTTCTGCCAGTTCGCTGCCTTAGTAATAATGGTTTCAAATTTTGGCTCAAGGCCAACAATTTCGAGGGAGGGGAAAGTCGATTACATTGACCCCAGTGCTCAACTGGTACTTCTTTAATCGACCCGAAAGGATGAAAGGCAAAGTCGGCCTTGTCGGAATTTGAATTCTAAACGTAAAGACGGACGAAATGCCGTTAAGCGTTTTGTTAGGCGTGGTAACCATTTCGCTAGCTCGTTTCCTTAAGGAAGAATAATAATAATAACTCTTTCTACTATAGGCACAAGGCCTGAAGTTTTTTGGGGAGGGGCCAGTCAATTAGATCAACCCCACTACACAACTAGTACTTAATTTATCGACCTCGAAAGAATTAAAGGCAAAATCGACCTCGGCAGAATATAATAATAATAATAAGAGCCCTCAGAGAGCGCAAACCTCCGCCACGAAAACACCATCTTCTCAACGATTAGTCGGAAATGATTTTTAAAATGAGAATATCTGAAATAAACTCGACTGCTCTCACAAACGAGAATGGAAAAATAATCCAGAATCTTTGTCCGGTATCTGATCGGTCCCAATGGTAGTCATGGAATGTGCGGGCCGTCTTTGTAATGCTGTGTGCGCGTCGTCTGTAGTGCGAACAGGGACAATTTTCTCTATGAAGGCCTTTTTTAGTCTATCCACTGATATAGTGTCTTTACGATCATTAAGGTCGATAGTGAAAAATTAATCCGTGCATGAAAGAAACGGAAAGGACCTGCATACGGTGCTGTTAACGGATGTTTAACAACATCGTTGCACACAAAAACATGAGTCCAAGAAGTAAAGCTTCCTTCAAGGCATAGCTAGAAATGCAATTGTCAAGTAGGTAAGAGGTTTTAAACAGGAGCGATATATTCAAAATTGGTAAAATTAAAATTGTTGAGGATAAATTAAATTTATTATTGTTACTGAATATGTTGCTGTTATTTAATTTCTGAACGGTTTTGCTGCTGTTTGTTTATGTAGTTTGATTTCTTTATCCATAAGTTTCTACTAAGATAGAGATGCGAGTAAAATTGATAATAGAGAAACGAAAATAAAAACTTTGGAAACAGCAACGCCGCCATAACTTGCCTGGAAACCATGAGCGTGCTTTCAAGTGAGGTAATCAGAGAAAGACTTGAAAGTGAACGTAAGATCGTGATACGTCATGTAAAGTAAATATAACAAATAATCCAGAATTCTTGTCCTGTACCGGATCGATTCCAAAATCTAATCAGTTCATGCCAGTTACAAGGCCAAACATCCCTGAAAGTTTCGTCCGAATCCATCCAGCGGTTCTTGAGATATCTTGTCCACGGACAAACAAACAAACACGACTGAAAACAATACCCCCACCGTCGCAAAGGCGGAGGTAATAACAACAACCACAACTTGAATATTAGCAAGAACAGCACAGACAAAAACAAAACAAAAAATCGCTGTTACGACGACGACAACACGAGCAACGATATGCAATAACAACAAACGTACTAACAACAACAATTACAACAAAAATAGCAGAAACAACAATAAAAATAAGAACGACACGTCAAGAATAACGAAGTCGAATGCATCTAGGTGGTCTCTCACTATATTTGAAATAGCAGCTGGTGCCTCTGAAATTATGCTTTCGTCTCATGGGAAAAGGAAGGTCACATTAATAAAAGGACTAAAGATGGTATAGATGTAAAAAAAAAAAAAACGAAAAAAACAAAACAAAACAGAAACAGACAAAAAAATTTCACAAAGGTTAAAAGAAGAAACTTACGTTCCCATGCCGAGAATCGAACCCGGGCCGCCTGGGTGAAAACCAAGAATCCTAACCACTAGACTACATGGGAAAATACACGAAACAGAAAATAATGATTCTATTGCTTATCATCTCTATGTGGTAGCTCGAGCTGTTAGAAATAGCAACAAATTTTTCTGTTAAATCACACTCTACAGTTTGGAAAAAGGAAGGACACATTAGCTAGTAAAAGATTGAATCACACGCATACACACAGAAGAGCAGCCAATGAAATTACAGACTATTATTATGAGAAAAGAAAGGACACAATAAATAGAAAAAAAATTAAAATACAGACGCAGATATCCACAAATGCATACAAAATGAAAATTAAAAGAAGTCGAAAGGAAGGAGAAAAAAAAAATTAACGTTCCCATGCCGGGAATCGAACCCGGGCCGCCTGGGTGAAAGCCAGGAATCCTAACCACTAGACCACATGGGAAGTCATGAGAATGATGTTTTAATAATGCTATGGTTTATAATCAGGTTTTTCACTCAAGTTTCGCTGTCAGTTTTCTTTCTCCTCCCACTCCTGTTCATTGACTGATTCCCATTCCTCCCCTTCCCTTTATTACACTATTGTCACTCCCTCCTCTCCTACTTTCTCTCAATCTCGGCGAATTGCCAATGTCATCGTACGAGCGTTGCATAGAAAGTTTCGCAGTATTTATTTGTTATGACTCTTTGCAATCCGAGTTCAAATCACGCCACGGCCATATTTTTATCACTTTCTTCTTCTTATTTTATTAGTTGGGTATGTGCTCTAATGTGATCGATAAATATAAATTATATAAATAAGTAAATATAAACGTCACCAAAGCTCGCTTTGCAACCATGCGTTTTCAGGTTCAATCTCACAACAGGCACGTTGGCCAAATGTCTTCTTCTATATAGCCGACCCATACCTTGTGAGTGAATTTAACAGACAGAGACTGTCTGGAAGCCCGCTGTATAAAAATAAATGTGTACGTGTATGTGTGTGTTTGCTCGCTCCTCATCGCTTGACGACTGGTGCTTGTTTACGTACCCTTTACTTGGCGATTCGGCCAAGATACAAGGTAAAGAGGGGCGGGGGAGCCTATTCGAACGTCTGTCTGGAAATGTAGCTTTACCGAATAGTGTTAGTTATTTCCACTTAAATTTATCGATCATAAAACGGAAGATTTACTTTTACCATTTACAGTAATTAAACTGTGACCATGCTGGGGGACCGCTTTGAAGAATTTTTTATCGAATGAATCGACCTCAGTACTTTTTTTAAAAGCCTGGTACTTATTGTATCGACCCCTTTTGCCGAACTGCTAGGTTACGGATGCGTAAACATATCAAAACCGCTCGAGTGGTGATTGGGGACAAACACAGGCACAAAGACACAACGTATACGTGGTCTGATCAATAAGTATCCGGACTGTTGCTATAGTAACGAAGCTAAAGCACAGAGAGTGAAACCGCTTGGAACAGATTGACTTTAAACTTTGTTGTGCATACGCACGACGTTTTAGCGTTCTAGCTCACTTACGCTGTTTACAGCAGTGCTTGGAAGGGAGGTGTGTAGCGTGTGATCGTTGCATTGACCAAGACAGAGAAAGTTGAGCAGAGAATCTACATCAAATTTTGTCAAAAGCTTGGCGACACTTGCTCAGAGGCCTACGCAAAGTTTACAAAAAGTTTTCATCGTTCTCGACACAGTCAAGGAGATCTTATACAACTGAAACCCGAGTGTCTTTTTGGTCAGCTGAAAGCAGTTTTGGCACAAACTTGGCAGACACGCTTCTCATACCCAAATCATCAGTGTTAATAGATTGAACTAAACCATAACTAATCTGCACATCCTCTGATAACTCACGGATGGTGATTCAACGATTTCTCCTTAGACATACAAATACTTAGGAATCAATGAACTAGATACGGTACAACGCACACAAATGAAAGAGAAGATAAAGAATGAATACCATAGATGTGTTAGATTAATACTTAAAACAGAGCTCAATGCAAAAAACAAGATTATAGGTTCAATACTCTAGCTATCTTAGTTGTAAGTTACAGTTACAATGTTCTTAACTGGACACTAAATGAACGAGAAAGGTGGCGAGAGTCACGTCACCCCCTGCGAGAATAGACTTGACCAAACGACTATAAATAGTAGCGGTCTGAGTGAGAGAGAGAGAGAGAGAGAGAGAGAGAGAGAGAGAGTAGGCGTTAATCGCAGGAAGTCGTAAGGTGTCGTTTTGGTCGTTTGTCGGAATATCGTTTGTTGGTTCGTGAATAGTTCGTGGAGAGTTTGTTGGATTGTTACGTTGTTGTTACCCTGCTTCGTTATATGTTTGTGGTTACTACACGGTTATAGTGGAAACAAGTATCGTCATAAACAGTGGCGATACTGCAATAATTGGAGAAGAGTAATTACGTTACAATCATAGGAAAACAAGAAAACTAAAGACAGAATTTAGAATGTACCACCCAAAACCTGAAATAGGAAGGTCATATATACAACTATTATATAATATCCATCATAGGAATACTGGAATATCTAAGTCAGAATGAAGGAAAACTAGACATAGCTACAAAGCATAAGCAAAACAAAAACTGTTTTCTGTCTTCAAGGAAGCCGAAAAATATAAGAAAAAGGTCATAATACCTGACAACTATGAAGAAAAAGAAGAAACATGAAAACCTGTAAAGTAATCTGACCACCAAATGTACGATCCCTCTCACCCGCTCTCCAATCTACAGGTGCATACTTTCAATAGGGCTAGTTACTCTAACCATTTTTGCCATAGTTACCCACCTTTTCACAAATTCACTGAGAGGTAGCACTTCCCTCTCCATCCTCATTTTCCCTTTTCAAATGGAACTTAAAAAAGGTGGTAACAGCTGTTTGATTTGAACTACAAAGTACTATAATAAAACGATGGCGAGAAAAGCCCTTTCATGGCAAATAGTGGGTTAAGCTAAACAGAAAAGAAATAGACAAAATAAAATCTCAACATTGGTTGAGAAGTTCGGGTCTCAAAGCAGAGACTGGCGGGTTTTTAATTGCAGCACAACGTCGAAGCTACGCGGCCAGAAATCACCAAAATGTACATCATGAAGGAAAAAAAAACAAATAAACATGTAACAGCAAAATATGTGGTGATGGGGAAGAAACAATGAATCATATTGTTTCTAGTTGCCCAGTCCTGGGAAAAATGGAAGACATCCACAGACCTGATAGAGTTGGGGCTTATATATGCTGGAAGCTGTACCAGCACTACGGAAGGACAACAAGAAAATGTTATGGGCATACTCCAGAAAGGGTCTCAGAAAATGAAAAAGCAACTATACCCTGAGATATGCCACTTCCACTGCCGTCACCCCTACAACTACCGCCCATATAACCACCACCAACATCATCATCACCAGCACCAGCATCAGAAGCAGCAGCAACAGCAGCAGCAGCACCACCACCACAACCATCACCATCACCACCATCACCAGCACCAGTACCAGCACCACCACCATCAGTACCACCACTACTACATCCCATCTACTTCACCCCACTACCCCACTACCCCACACCCCACCACCATACCCCATCCTCACCACAACTACATCCCTATCACCACCTCTATCACCCCTACTACCACCACGAGCAATGGGGAGTCGCAAACGACTCGCCGGATATGCTAGAAATAGCAGTGAAAGCTACCTACGGTTGGACTGTCTTTGATCATATATCTACTTCACCAACTACAATTGCAACAGTAGCAACAACAACAATAATAATAATGGTGGACCCCTTGTCTGCTAGAAGATGGTATGGGTTCGCTCCCTTGCTTGCAATAGATATCGGGTGCAAGTTGCATCGACAACCAGCTGGAGGAGGCACCTCCTGGGTCCCTATGGAACAGCCACATTGAAGCGGTAACAAATATTACTTCTCAGTATAGTTACTACTTTCATCTCTTCTTGAGATTTTCTAAATAATAATAATAATGGACTCAAGTTTTGGCACAAGGCCAGCAATTCCGGGGTAGTGGGTATTTTATCGACCTCAGAAGGATGAAAGGCAAAGTCGGCCTTGGTTGAATTTGAACTCAAAACGTAAAGACGGACGAAATACCGCTAAGCACCTTAGGTTAGCTTGCCGTCTTAATAATAATAATAATAATAATAATAATAATAATAATAATAATAATAATAATAATAATAATAATCTTTTCTACTATAGGCACAAAGCCTGCAATTTGAAGGGGAGCGGAGTAGTCGATTACATCGACCCCCAGTACACAACTGGTACTTATTTTATCGACTCCGAAAGGATGAAAAGCAAAGTCGACATCTACGGAATTTGAACTCCGAACGTAAAGACGGACGAAAAGCTGCTAAGCATTTTGTCCGGTGCGGCAACGATTCTACCAGCTCGCTGTCTTAATGGTTTCAAAGTCTGGCACAAGGCCAGCCATTTCGGGGGAGGGGGAGGGGGAGGGGTTAAGCCGATTTCGTCGACTCCAGTGTTTCACTGATACTTATTTTATTGACCCCCGAAAAGATGAAAGGCAAAGTCAACCTCGTCGGAACTTGAACTCAGAACGGACGAAATGCCGTTAATCATTTCGTGCTAACGGCTCTGCCAGTTCGGCCGCTTTTTTGTGTATTAGATAATAGACTGAGTGTGATATGTCGCTTAATAGACAGGATGGTCATGGCTGGAACATCTTTGATCATAGGTATGCTGAATTAAAGTCTTACCTGAAGTTGAAACACAGCAATAAATAACCATACCACCACCACCACCACCACCACCACCGCTATACTCCCACTCCCACCCCACCGCTACCACACCACCACCACCACCACCACCATGACCACCACCGCTACCCCCTCCAATCTAACAAGATCACCAACAGGATATTTTTCCATTAAGCAATCAAGTCGTCTTTAATGATCCAATCGTTACCGTGACAACGGAGATGCAATCTCCGTGACTGAACAGGTGCTATGACAACGTCGATGCAATCACCATGACCGAACAATTACTATGACAACGGATGGCTTCTTTGTTTTAGTTTCTGATCACTTTAGCTTTGAGACATCTTAGAAGAACATGAAGAAGGGGAGTTGCAGTGGTAGTGGTGGTGGCGGTGGTGGTAATGATGACGGCAGTGGTATGTGATGTAGCGAATGTGGTGATGGTAGTGGTGGAAGTGGTGGTATATGATATAGTACAACTAGTGGTTACGTTGTATCACTAATCTCATCAGTGGCTAAAAAAACAAAAAACTCCCATACTTTCGATCATTGTTAGATATTTTTGCTTAGGAAATTAGGTGATGGGGGTCTTCGTCAGTATCGGCGATGAGTATTCAAATGATATAATTGATCACCTGAACTACATCCTCGTTAAATTAATACGACGTAAATGGCTGAATATTCCTCAGACACGAGTAGACTTGACGAAAGCGTCAGGTGAAATCAACGTCATACAGAATGATGTGACAATGCAGGACGTTCTTGTTAAAATCCATCTGACTGGCTTCTACGCAGTTTCCGAGTACCCAGTTGCTGCATATCCAGTTTTTAAGCTGGCATTTTTAGAGTGTTCAGTTTTCTAGTACCCGGTTTTCCAGCACTGAGTACTCGATTTTAGAGCACCCAGTGTCTGAGTATCCAGATTTCGAGTATCCAGATTTCGAGTATCCAGATTTCGAGTATCCAATTTTAGAGTACCTTGTGTGCGTGTACCAAATTTTAGAGTACCTAGTTTCAGAGTACCCAGTTTTAGAGTACCCAGTTTTAGAGTACCCATTTCTCGAGTATCCAGATTTCGAGTATCCAATTTTAGAGTACCTTGTGTGCGTGTACCAAATTTTAGAGTACCTAGTTTCAGAGTACCCAATTTTAAAGTACCCAGTTTTAGAGTACCCATTTCTCGAGTATCCAGCTTTTGAGCAGGCATTTTTAGAGAGCTCAGTTTTCGAGTACATTGTTTCCGAGTATCCGGATTTTGTGTACTTGAATATTCGGTTTCTGAGTACCCAAGAGTACTCAAGACTTTGGGTGATCTCGAGAAACTACGCTGTGGGATCGAACCATAGATCCTGATCGTTACAGAGCGAATACCTTAGCAGTCGGCCTTACCAGTGTCCACTGATCATGAAATATGTATGCACACATACAGGCATACATACATACATACATACATACATACATACATTCACACACACGCACACAAACACACACATATATGTTCATCTTCAGGCATATATATGCATAGGAGTGGCTGTGTGGTAAGTAGCTTGCTTATCAACCACATGGTTCTGGGTTCAGTCCCACTGCGTGGCACCTTGGGCAAGTGTCTTCTACTATAGCCTCGGGTCGACCAAAGCCTTGTGAGTGGATTTGGTAGACGGAAACTGAAAGAAGTCCGTCGTACATATGTATATATGCATGTGTGCGTGTATGTTTGTGTGTCTGTGTTTGTCCTCCTAGCATTGCTTGACAACCGATGCTGGTGTGTTTATGTCCCCCGTAACTTAGCGGTTCGGCAAAACGAGACCGATAGAATAAGTACTAGGCTTACAAAGAATAAGTCCCGGGGTCGATTTGCTCGACTAAAGGCGGTGCTCCAGCATGGCCACAGTCAAATGACTGAAAGAAGTAAAAGAGTAAAAGAGAGTATAGTGTGTGTGTGTGTGTGTGTGTGTGTGTGTGTTAAAATATGGTTATTGTTTCAAAGCTAATAACATCGGATCATTCACTGTTGGAGTGACTCGAAACTGAGAGTAGAGTCAAATTTATTGTGAAGACCAATTTGACAAGGACTTCACAATGTCTGACTACACGTCTGTCTGTCTGCCTGTCTGCCTGTCTGCCTATCTGTCTGTCTATCTATCTATCTATCTATCTATCTATCTATCTATCTATCTATCTATCTATCTGCCAATCTGTTTGTCTGTTTATATGTCCCTCACTCTCTCCCCCATCTCTCTCTCTCTCTCTATCTGCTTCTCATTCTCTCCCTCTTTCTGTGCGTGTCTGTGTGTGTGTGTGTGTGTGTCTGTCTGTCTGTCTGTCTCTCTCTGCCTATCTATCTGCCTCTCTCTCTCTCCTTCTTCCTGTGTGTCTGTCTGTCTCTGCCTGCCTGCCTGCCTACCTGCCTGCCTGCCTGCCTGCCTGCCTGCCTACCTGCCTGTCTGCCTGCCTACCTGCCTGTCTGCCTGCCTGTCTGCCTGTCTGTCTGTCTGTCTGTCTGTGTCTTCCTCTCTCTTTCTTTCTCTCTCTTTCTCTCTCTCTCTCTCTCTCTCTCTCTCTCTCTCTCTCTCTCTCTCTCTCTCTCTCTCTCTCTTTCTCTCTCTGTATACAGATTCTGTGACTTGCAGCACACAACTCAACTTTCAAACTTGTAAAAGTCCACCCAGAATTAAGGAGCGATTTAAAAGACGAGGCGGGTAGGTATGAAATGAGAATCTTTATCGCTGAATGGTAAAAGCGAGCGGAGTAGAACTTGTCACAACCGTTGGGCATCATTTACTGTAACCGCAGCAAATTGCCACAGATATTAAGCAAACGAAGCTGGCGTTCGACGGTGAACTTAATGTATTTAACAAATGGACTATCGGGGATAAACGGTAATAACAGAACAAAACAATACACATACATGCATACATACATACATACATAGTACATGTATACATACATACATGCATGCATACATAGTACATACATAGTACATACATATATTCATATATATATATATATATATATATATATATATATATATATATATATATATATATATATATATATATATATATAAATATATATATATATATATATACACACACACTGTATATATATATATATGTATATATATATATATATATATATATATATATATATATATATATATATATATATATATATATATATATGTATATGTATATATAGATGTATACATATGAATATATATATATATATACATATATGTGTGTGTGTAGTATATATATATATGTATATGTATGTGTGTGTGTGTGTATACACATACACACATATATATACACCCACACATACACGCTCACACAAATCGCTAATGGACGTCACGCTAAATATCGTTTACTCCAACAGTTAGTTAATGTGCAAGGTTTGCATGTGGCCAATGTACCATAATTGTATCGTGCATGGGAAAGATAACACAGGCCATATATCGCGTGAGTTATGATGAATAATTATAGTTTATAGAATGTAGAGTGTGGGTGTATGACCTAGTGCTGCATTCACGATCGCGAGATCGAGATTTCAATTCCTGGGCCGGACGGTGCGTTGTGTTCTCAAACAAAACACTTCATTTCACGTTACTCTGCGATCGCTTCGACATCTGATGTGTGGTACATTGTGCACCTGTACAGGCAACAGCAATTTGATGGAGGGCGTGAGCTAATGTACAGCACATACATTTGATCACTATAAACCAATGGTTACCAAACTTTTTCGGGTTGCCGCCCTCTTGATACCTAGGCCACATTCCTAAGCGCGCCCTCCCAACTAATCTTCACAAACATAGACCTCTTTCTGAAGCAAATTCAAAGCGACTGTATTTCACAAATAAAACTTAACTTAACGAACCTATTCTTTTGTTGTTTTTATATGCATCGCCCCCAGGGGGCAATACCATCCACTTTGGGAACGACTGCTATAAACAAATCATTTGTGCAAAGGCTTCTTTAGCAAGAAATTGCTGAACCGTTCTTTTCGCTTTTCGGACTACAAGAGACTACCATAAGAGAATCTTGACAGACTGACATCGTTATCTCTCTCTTTTTCTAAAGCAAAAAATTGCTAGACTCGTTAGCACACCGGATAAAATGCTAAGCGGCATTTTTTCCGGTTTTAATGTTCCGAACACCAAATACGTTACCACATTTTTGTTGAAATACACTGCGTTTGTTTCAAGCAATTTTGAAAATATTGAAGAATTTAGTAAAATAATTGTGTCATTATTAATTTGGTCTTTGGAACATAAATTAACATGAAGTTTTGATGCTAAATTCTAATTCAGATAACTTTATAACAAATATTTTTTAATAATGGAATCAAGGGTTGTTTTGGGTGGGTGTTGGTTGCAAAACGTTTAAAATAAACTTTGTTTGATGGTTATTTTATTTACAATAAAAACGTTAGATAAGTTATTGTAATTCTAAAATCTTTAACTCATAAATATTTCAAAAAATTTAAGTCCAAGGTTAATTATGCTGAAAATTAAAAGCTGTATTATCTTTTTGGTAATAAAATCATATTCGATTAACTTTTAAAATTCTTCAAAGTCATCATTATCTTCAAAACTAATTGAAACAAAGAGAATATATTTCAGCATAAATACGATAAAAAACGGGTTAGGAGCTCTTCGGAAGAGGGAGATAATAATGTTAAGAAACATGATCTGAATCACAGGAGATTACCACTTTGTTTTCCGTAAGCTTTGCTACTCTCTTCCTCCATTTCATCTCTTACCACAATGAAATCGTTTTCTTCCTCTTTTATGGCGTCTGAGTTCTCACATTTTTAAAAAAATGATTTACGGAAGTCTTTACACGAATGAAGACAGTCTCAAGTCTTTTATCTCACTTATTCCGTGTCGATACCTCTACGTTAACACCCTTCGTAAATGAGTTCTCTCCTTTTGACCTCTAAAGACACACCTCAACTTACGTCGTTTCGAGTAACGTCTTTCTCAACTTTTTTAAAAATAAATCTCAAATTCAGTCGATTTATCCGACTTCGTTTTAGTGAACATATTTAAGTATAAAAACAATAGTAAACACCTAAAAAACCAATACAGTAGCGGAAAATGAACAAAAAAAATACATGTGAAAATAGGTACAAATTATGTATTAAAATAGATATGAACTAAAATGTCTGAGAATCAATTACCGACGTAAGCTGAGGTATACCAGTATTTGTTATAATCTAAACGAATATAAAAGGTTTATTTAGGGCTCAAACCAAGAGACTGAAGTATAGTCATTAACCACTGTCCTTCTGGAATGACTTCACTTACAGTACTGTTTCGTTCAGAAACGGTTACAGCGCTGTTTCGTTCTCATTAAATGGCATGTAAAGGTGTCAGATTCGTTAGCATGCCGGATAAAATGCTTAACGGCATTTCTTCCGGCTTTACGTCTTGAGTTCAAATTTCGCTGAGGTCAACTTTGCCTTTCATCCTTTTGGGGTTGATAATATAAATACCAGTTACGAACTGTGTCGATGTAATCGAATTACTCCCAGCCCCAAAATTGTTGGCCATGTTCTAAAATTTGAAACAAATATTAGGTAACATGTTAAGGCGACGAACTGACAGAACCGTTAGCACACCGGACAAAATGCTTAGCAGTATTTTTTCCGGCTCTTTACATTCTGAGGTCAAATTTCCGCCGAAGCCTTTCATCCTTTCGAGGTCGATAAAATAAGTATTAGTTTTGTACTAGGGTCGATGTTGCCTCCCTCTTCTTCAACATTTCAGGCTTTGTGCCTATTGTAGAAACAATGCTATGTGAGATGGGACCACACCTTAACCAATTTTTAAAAAAAATCATTTTTCCGTTACCAAGACCACCTGAGCATCTTATTCTTGCCATATATTTTCGATCCATAAAAACACTGTAGCCTCATTTATCCAATCTTTCTCATAGACATAAACAAAAACACCCGAAGACAATTTAATATTTGGCAATGTTTTTCATCGAAAAAATAAATATTGGTTTTAATTTGGTTCCGTCTGCGAGACAAGCTTATTTCGATATTGGATTTATCTTTTTACGACCAGTACGTTTTTTAAAATAGTTTTTTTTACTAATCATTGATGTCAGCAGTTTATTATTAAGCATATAAAAAAAGAAAAAAAATCACCAACACCAAACCAGACCAAGCAGTGTGTTTCATTCAAATAATCAATCTGGAACCGAACAGTCATATTGCTTCCTCAGTCTAATGATATCTCGTTGGAAATTAGTTATTTTTTCACCAAAACCTGCTGGGAGTTTCTGATAATCTTTATCTTCTGTCTCAATACCGTATCTTTTCTTTTCACGAAATAAGAACACCAGACTATTTTTGCTTCGAAATCGTTGCTTCCATTTCGATAAGTATTCAAGTTCAGGTAACATTCAAACTACTTCAGATAACATAGAGTAACAAAGAGTTACCTGTATATAATTTAGTTCACATAACATTATAACGTAGTGTTGTGTGAAAGTAGAACACCCCTATTTGGTTGGCTCCTAATGGACTGTGCCACAATATAAACGGACATGCGCAGAGAGTGTCGGGGAGCTTGAAAAGAACCGTGTTGAATCGTTATCGTTGTGGATAAGTTGCCCTTTGTTGAAGGTTTTCCCTAGCGGGGTTACCTATTTTTGGAATTGTTAAGCATTTGTTGATTGATTGTTATATTTTGTTTTGTTTTCTCCCCCAGGTGGTTTATAGAACCCTATAAGCAAGAAAATAGAAATAGCTTGCGAGGAAGCTATAGAAGAGTGCTTGGAAGATATAAGGAGTAACATTGAATTTTTCTGCAGAGGAAGAGAATTTGGCTCAATGGAGGTGCGCTTTCCTACTGTTGAGGAGGCAGTAAAATACTCCACTGTAACATTGAAAACAGAGGAATGGGTACTCCTGCCAATGTTATCTCGGGAAACGAGTGGCGAGAGTGAGGATTAACGAAATGTGGCTGGTTGCAGTAATCTTAGGAACAAAGCAGGACCCAGAAGTGTTGCAGGTAAGCCGGATCAAACAATTGAACTAGTGGGGATATGGCCTGGAAGTAATAATCCAGACCACCTCACTGGACTTACAAGAAATTATTGAAGAGATGGGGCTACCAGAAGATGTGAAGCTGAGAGTGGGAGGGAAGACCTCCCACCTGCTACTACTGCAGAAAGAGGGGGAACATAAAGGCGAGCAGCCCTCTTCTTAACAGTCAGACACCAGTAGAGGAGAAACAAGAAGAAAATAACAACAGAGATGAGAAAATAGAGGAAAATATGCAAGAAGCAAATGCAGAAAGGAGAGATTTCAAGAGGTACAAAATAGGAAGAGGAAGGACTTTAAAAATCCCCACCCCTGAAGAACCCAAACAGGAAGAAAAAGAAGTAGCATACAAGCACCCACACAGTCTACCACATCGCGGCAAACACAAGAAAACCAGCATCTCCAGATAAGCAGACACACTAGCACCACAGACCAGTAATAAAAATAGGGCGTATCTGACAAACTATTGGACAAGCACGGCCATTGAAGAAAAAAGGGAAACTTGCAAAAATTAAGTCGATAATAAGAGTTGAAGAGGAGGAAGAGTAATGCGTGCCAGGCATGAGGTGTATATTAATGGATTTAAATAATTATAAAAAAATTAAAAGTAATGTTTGGCGATGACTTGGACCCACCAGGGTGGGAAGTGGGATATGATTCTCTACCTCCCGTGGTGGAATTTGAACAATTGAGACCATATTTGGTCTATTAAGGTAATTTTAATTTGATAAACATTGGTGTAAAAAAAAAGTTAAATGGTACTACTCGAGAGTGGAGCTCGAGTAGCCATTACACCCACATCCATTCTATAAATCCATTTCATTCATTCGTTTGTTGTATGTTCCCACTTTGTGTTATCTGTCCTTGTTCGTCCCCTCTGTGTTAGGCCCACAATGGCCAATAAAATGAAAAAGAGATTCGGTGAGCTTGCAAAGAACAGTGTCGTTTTCCTTGTTAAATCACTCGTGATTCCGGTGCAGATAAGTTATCTTTTGTTGTAGGTTCTCCCTAACGGGTTTACCTATCGTTAAAACACTGTTAACTAATTGTTGTACTGTTTGCCTTGTTTTTGTTTTTTCTCCCATCAAGGGCGAAAATAGTATTAAGCTATGGAAGTGGTGCAGACACCCGAGCAAACACGAGCCGGAAGCTACGCTTCTGTAGCAACCGGCTGGAAGTGGAAGAGGTGTAGGTGGATTTGGGAATTTTGAAGAGCAAGGATTTAATGATACACAAGCAGACACACAAACCTCACAGGCAAGTCACATTTGATGACCTATGTGACGGCCATCGAGAGAAAGATTTCAAAAATTAAATCAGCAGCAAGAGTTAGAATGCCTGTAAGGTACTACCCAACAAACAAAGTTTATACTAATAGATATGGACAGGTACAAAAAAACTAAAAGAAATTTTCGGAAATGACATAGACCCACTGAAACCGGAGGTGAGATACGACTCTGTACCTCCCGTGATAGAATATGAGAACTTGAAACAATATATGATCCGATAATGTAAGTTTTAATTTGATTTAAAATCGATAAACATAGAAGGGAAAAAATAATTAAATGGTACTACTCGAGAGTGGAGTTCGAGTAGCCATTTTATCACCTCATTAATTATATAATTCATTTCATTCATTCGTTTATGTTTTTTGTCCCCACTTTGTGTTGTCTGTCCTTGTACTGTCCCCTTTGTGTTGGGCCCACAATGGCCAATAACGGAACAGTCGGCGAGCTGTGTAAAGCCGAGAGTTGCTGTTGTTGAGTGTAATTACAAGTTTTGTATATCTTGAGTAGAACGATTTGCGAGGACGCTATTATCCTGTTATATCGTACGTCGAACGTGCGATACAACACGTAGTTACCTGTATACAAGCAAGTTCAGGTAACCTTTATGACATAGTTGCCTGTACGTATGCTATTTCAGGTAACTCTTTAACAGGGAGTTACTTGCGTATAAGCTAGTTCAGATAACGCTATAACAGAGTTGTGAGGGCGCATGACCCAGTGGTTAGGGTATTGTACTCATGATCGCATGATCGTGGTTTCAATTCCGGGACCGGGTGGTTTATTGTGCTCTTGAGCAAAAGCACTTCATCTCACGTTGCTCTGCGACCACTTGGACACCTGACGTGTGGTACTCCGCTCACCTATTCAGGCAACGCCGTTTTGATGGAGGGAGTGAGCCACAAATATTTGATCACTGTAAACCAATCATTTGTGCAGGAAATTCAGCAAGAAATTGCAGAACCGTCATTCACGAACAACAAGAGTCTACCATTATAACACAGGGTTACTTGTATGTATCCTAGTTCAGCTCATTCGATAACGCATTTTGTTGGTTTTCATTGATTCAAAAAAGTAATTTTGTTGTTCACGCCAGAAATAAATATCACTTCTTGCAGTACGTTTCATTCTCTGACAATCCCTTCGAGAAAGTGTTTCCTTCTCTTCCAGTCACACACCAAATTAACATTAACCCCATACTTCTCTCTGCAGCACTGTTGTTTGAAGAGGTCATTAATTTAACAACTTTCAGTTTGTAAGTCACGCCATATTGGATTTGTTTTTTGATGGTGATAGCCATGGTAATAAAATATATTTTAAGCTATGTTATTTTGGAACAGAAGCTGAAGAAACTTGAATAGCTACAACCGCCACAAATCAGCAGTTTCGCAGCTGGATGCGTGGGATGATGGCGCCATTGTTTGTCTACATCACCAATGAAAACATGGCGATGTAAATAGCGGTCAGTATGGTTAACTTGAGTACTTTGCAGATGTGCCATCCTGTTTTATTAGGTAGCTTTTGTCTTTTACTTGTTTCAGTCATTAGACTGCGGCCATACTGGGGCACCTCATTGAAGAATTTTTAGTCAAATTAATCGACTACAGTCCTTATGTATTTTTTAAAGCCTGGTACTTATTATATCGGTCTGTTGCCGAACTGCTAGCTTACGGGGACGTAAGTACACCAACATCGGTTGTCAAACGGTGGTGGAGGAAGACAGACTGACAGACAGACAGACACACACACATACGGCGGTCTTTCAGTTTCTCTCAACCAAATCCACTCACAAGGCTTTGGTCGACATGAAGCTATAGTAGAAGACACTTACCCAAGGTGCCACGCAGTGGGACTGAACCCAGAACTATGTGGCTGGTATGCATATTGTAGTTGCCAGTTATAACAACAGTCATCAATGTGTATGGTTTTCTTAGGTATTTTTTAGAAGGTATTTCGTATGTTCTCTAATATATGGTATATAAAATAAAGTCAGCGTTGAGTGACTCGGTCAGTCCATTTGATATCCAAAATGCATCTTATATATATATATATTACATTTAAAAATCATAAATCTCATTGTCTTGCCAACTTTAAGTACAGATTCATAAATTGAAGCTAGAACAAGATAAGATAGTTAAAATATTTTACTAACTTTAAACAATTCAATCCTAACGCTCTCCAGTAATGAAATAATAGTTTATCCGTCTGCATATGTATAAAATGTGCACTTTATGCGGTACGGTGGATTAAAGCATTTCTTCAGAAGAATCTTAGAATTTGGTTGCTGCTTTATTCTAATGGTTCTTAGCACTATTTATTATGCATGCAAGAAAACCATGCAAATAGGTAAGAAGAGACACAAGTTCTTGTGAATCAAGAACCCGTTGAAAACGTAACCAAATTCACCTTCCTGGGTAGTATTATTGTTATAGAGGGCTACACTGAGGCAGAGGTCAACGCCAAAATCGGATGTGTAGTAGAAGTGCTCAGAAGAATGAACAAACTCTGGGCTAGCTCTTGGATTAGCAACCGTATGAAGATCTTTGCTGTATTGTCCTACCAATAGTATTGTCCTGCCAATAGCAGTCTACGCAGGAAAAACTTCGAAAATGACTGTCAAGATCATTCTGAGGTTGAATGCATTCTACCAATGCGGTCTACGCAGAATACTTAGGATTATCTACAGGGAAGGAATGCTGAACCCTGAAGTCGTGAGAAGAGCCAATTTGCATAGCCCGCAGGAGATTGTGCCCGAAAGAAGAGTGAATCGTGCAGTTCATGTTTTCCGACTGTTAGAAGAACGAATGGGCACCACCAGACGAAGAAAGAGAGGGAGAACGAAGAAGACTTGGTGCGTCACCTTCAAAGAAGATCTAAGCAATTTAGAATCACTTGCGAAGATGCTGGTGACTATGCTCAAAACCGGGGTTATTGGAAACCTAATTTTTGACAAAAAGGGTTCCTTATACACGTTAAAATACGGTATATATATATATATATATATATATATATATATATATATATATATATATATATATATATATGTACGACAGGCTTCTTTCAGTTTCCATTTACCAAATCTCCTCCTAAGGCTTTGGTCGATCTGAGGTAACAGTAGAAGACACATGCGAAAGTTGTCACACAGTCGGACTTAATATTGAAGCATGTCGTTGTGAAGCAAGCTTCTTACCACGCAGCCATTAACTCCCCCCCCCCACAATAATCCTATAAGAGTTTAACTAACAACACCAGAACGAAAACATCAACTAACAAAGCGATAATAACCGGTGTGTTTTTTATTACACCGATTCCTTAAAAGACAGCGAATGCTTTAATTGTTTTGATATGTCCGTAGGTGTGAGTGATGTGTGTTTGCGTGTGTGTACTGTATATCTTTATACCAAGCAAGAGTTAATTTTCAGAAAATGAATAATTAAGATAGTTTAATAGAAAAGCATTTCTAGTGGAAAAATGAAAACATTCTCAAACAATCAACTTTGCTATCGGCTATGTATGTATATATGCATGCATGTATATATGCATGCATGTATATATGCATACATGTATGTATGTATGTATGTATATATGCGTGCATGTATATATGCATGTATGTATGTATGTATGTATGTATGTATGTATGTATGTATGCATGCATGCATGTACATTTGTATGTACGTATGTATGCGTGCACACAGGCACACACACACACATGACTATGCAAATTTGTATATGTTTATGTATAATTGCATATAAGTATTTATATTTACATAATATATGCATTTCAGATATATATATACATTGATTTATATACATACACGCACACACACATATATATATATGCATATCGATATCTATATACATATACCAACACGATATATGTATGTATATATATACGCACGAATACATATACATACATATACATACATATATATATATATATATATATATATATATATATATATATATATATATATATATATATATATATATATGTATGCATATATATACATATATATGTATGCGTATATATATATATACATATATGTATGTATATATATATGTGTATATATATGTATATGTATGTGTGTATATATATACATATATACGTATGTGTATATATATACATATATATATACATATATATGCATGTATATGTATATATATATACATATGTATATATACATATAAGTGTATATATATGTATATATATACATATATATGTATATATACATATATATATACATTTATATGTATATATATATACATGTATATGTATGTATATGTATGTATATATATGTATATATATATATATGTATGTATATATATATAATAATAATATAAATAATATATAAATATATGCATATATCCATACATATATGTATATACCTACATCTATATGTATACATATATGCATATATGGGTACAGGACATCAAGAAAAATGTTAAACACAATGAGAAACGAAAACATAAAAAACGAAAACAGAAAACGAACTTTTTGCGAACAGCGAAAAAAACAAACAGAAAAACGAGACATGCAACATAAAGAGTATAACCCTTCGTCAGTTGTCCCTGTTCCATCTACTCCGCGTTTCGAAGGCAAGGACAATACGCGACTTCGTCGGAACAGTCCTTCCTGCAAAGCAAATTAAATAAAATTTGGAATTTTTTGCGGAGGGTGAAAGTGTTAACAAGAACAGGACAGTGAGAACAAGACAGTAAAAACAAACAGTGAGGGCTGTTAAGCCAAGACGATAGAAAAATTATTTTGAACGCTAGATAGACGTGCATGAAAGAAGAGACAGAAAAAGCACGTCTTTTCTTTAGGAAGGCAGGGAACACAAAGAGAGATCCCTTTTCGTCACGTGTCAGCGACGAGAGAGTCAAGGAGGAAGAGTGAGAGAGAGAGTGAGAGAGAGAGAGAGAGAGAGAGAGAGAGAGAGAGAGAGAGAGAGAGAGGGGGGAACGGTGAAAGGGAGAGAAGAAGAATAGAGAAAAGGTGGGAGAGAAAAACAGAAAGGAAGAAGAACAAGAGAGGGAGAGAGTCAGACAGGGAAGAGATAGCAGTAGAGTGCGCATTGTAATTATTAAGATAAAACTTACATGGAAAAGGATGCGTAGCGTTCGATCATATAATAATATAAATAATATATAAATATATGCATAAATCCATACATATATGTACATACCTACATCTATATGTATACATACATGCATACATGGGTACAGGACATCAAGAAAAACGTTAAACACAATGAGAAACGAAAATATAAAAACGAAAATAGAAAACGAACTTTTTTCGAGAAGAAAATGGATGTAATAACAAGGGGAAACTCGTGGTTATCGCTGGTATGCCTTTAATTTAATTAGATAACAAAGAAGAAGGAAGCAAAGATGAAGGTAGCATTTACGATCGTTTCGATTTACTGGTTTAAGTAAATCTCATCAGAATGCGAAGATAGATAAATGCATCGGTTAGGATGCGAAAATAATTGATACATATGTGATGGTAATAGAAGCAAAGGTAGTAAATCTTACATTAAATTTTGTTCTTGCGTTGGTACGCTTCAAGTAACCACCCCAACTTTATTAAGAGAAGCTTAGTACATAGCATTAACAATAGAATATCACGTGTCTCTTCCAACATAAATATCTTTAACAGACATAAAGAAACCTATAACTCCACACTACGGAAAGCAGGATTTAAGCAAAAAATCAAATACATTAACCCTAACCACCATATAAGTAGCCCAAATAACAGGAACCCACTCACTAATACCACTATCATCAACCACACACCATGCACCACCACAAACTACACCAACAATAAGAAAACTACGAGTTACCCCAATAGAAACAACATCAATATCAACAACGCCAAGGCCCATACACAAACCACTAACAAAAATAATCGCAACACTAATACCGACAAAGTGATATTAAATAAGATTAACAATATTAACAAAACCAATACCACAAAGTACGCAAAATAACATCAGCTGCAAAAATAATAGTATAAACCTATACAGGGGTATCAATAAAACTAAGGACACCTAACGAACTAATATGAAGCCAGTTAATAGCAAAAACACTAGGCCCTCGAACCCACATGAACCCTACGATAATAACACCAAAAGGACAGACAAGAGTAACACGAAAGTGAAACCTAACTATGGATATAACCAAGATACATACACCCACAACTTCACGCGAATCACAAACAAGGAGGTAGCTTCTATACTAGAAAAAAACAACACAAAAAATAAACAAAATAGTGACAATACCTGGCTCGTAATCCCCTACATCATGCACCTCAAATCAAACATAGTTCGCTCATTAATGAAAATCATAGATAAACACCTAAACGTTAATAATAAATACGCAGAATTATTTAGGAATAAAATCAGAATAGGCCATAGTCTGACTAATAACTTAGCCATAATAATAGCCTCAATAAATAACAAAAAAAACTAGACAAATTCTATGAAACTAGAAAGATTGTGAACAATAAAAATAAAAACCAACCAACTAATGGAACTAAGCCCTCCACTAACGCGGAACCTCCTGCTAGCTTAGGTACAGACCTGAATAATTATAGTCCCCCACAATACAACACGAACGAAAATACAACTTATTATTTATGCGACTGTAAGGATAGAACAAAGTGCCATTTCTCAAATAGATGCAAGTCAAATAACGTAGTTTACCAATGTGACGTCCGCACAAATAACCAGACGAAATCATACATAGGTGCCACCAAGAACCAAATGATTCTTAGATATAATGCACACCAATCGAGCTTCAGAAATAGGAATAAGGCCAACACAACAGGGCTAAGTACATACATTTGGGAACTTAAGGATAAAAAAATAGATTATAGTTTAAACTGGCGTATACTCACAAAAACAACCTCCTACAACACCACAGACATATATGTATATATATACATATATATATATATACTAGAAAAAACAACACAAAAAATAAAAAAAATAGAGATAATACCTGGCTCGTAATCCCCTTGCACCTCAAATCAAACATAGTTCGCTCATTAATGAAAATCATAGATAAACACCTAAACGTTAATAATAAATACGCAGAATTATTTAGGAATAAAATCAGAATAGGCCATAGTCTCCTTGTTTTCTCCGTATTCTTTCTGTTGAAGAGCGTAGCTCGAAACGTTAAAGACTTTCTGTATTCCCGAGCGTCAAACTAATACATCCTTTTGTCATTTACACCACCTGTCCTCGTATATATGTATATACATATATATGTATGTATATATATATATATATATATATATATATATATATATATATATATATATATATATATATATATATATATATGAAGCGTTCTAGAAAGTAAAATCTCAGCTATTTGATTGGACGCTTTTCACAAAATATCTCGTCTTTCTTAGAAGACCCTTCTAGAACTATCCCCATGACGCAAGTGATCTTGCTCCCTCACTTTCTTTCTCTGTCTCTGTATGTCTCCCTATCTTTCTCTTTCTCACACACACACACATTTACACACACACATGTACACATTCATTTTGAGATACACATACACGACATTATAAATATTTCTCTTTTCAGGTATAATGTTGTGTTGATGCTGTTGTTGCTGCTATTTTGCCCCCAGGTCACGCTTAATGATCCGATGTATCATTAGAGGCGTTCCAGCTGTGGCCATCGCTGTTTCTTTCGAATATACATTTGTTGATGTTTTCATGCAAAGAAAGGTATAACATCTAATTATTTTCAGATTTATCTCATCGATGAGTTTGGTCACCCGACTTTAATTGCGCGAAGCCTTTAGATATGAAGAAATATTCCTGTCTGCCGACACAAATCTTAAGCTTTGTGTTGGTAAACAGGAATTAAAACTATCTTTTTCTCGAGCAGCAATACAAGCCGTGCTCTTATATGGCTGCACTACATGGACTAAGACTCTGGAAAGAAAACTAGATGGAACATACACATTACTTCTGAGATTATCGCTTAACATCAAATGGCAGTTCCCATACAATCTTCAAAGTGTCACCTCCACCATAAAGAAAAGAAGACTGAAATTCTGTGGGGACTACTTTCGTAACAAGGATAAAGTAATGAGTCACATACTGATGTGGGAACCAACACAAGAACAGCTTAGGGGTCATCCTGTCAGGACCTTTATTGACCAACTGGTTAAAGACTCTGGCCTATTGAAAAATGATCTATTAAGAGCAATGTAGGAGAGGGAATTCTGGAGACAAGTGTTCGTCTGCGAGGAACGCAGGGTAACAAACGCCAAATTATATGGAGGTAACTCTTGGAAGATTACCATAAAAAAACATAGTTTGTTGTATGGGACTGCCATTTGACATGAAGTGCTGATTCTTTTTAAGATTAGCGAAGCTTAGTCAATACTATCGAGCGCTCTCTGATATAAGTACCCTTGTCACGATGAATCTTTATCGTATGAACTACTCTGCCAAAATACATTCCTATGCCACCGACCATGAGCATACCTGAGGATGCTCATGGAAAAACAGAAGTTTTTGTTAAACGTGTACAAGAGAATTACTTATAACAGTCACTGAGCATTTCGATATTAAATCATGGAAATTTCCGCTACGTATCAAAGACCTTGTCCCTTTTGAGACAAATTTGTTGACTCTTATTTCCACGATTAAGTTTTGTAAGTAACCTTACTAAAACCAGTTCTAATATAAACTAGCTAGAGACACACGACTATTTAAAATACTCTAATAATAAGTTTATATTTTCAGACAAGACTTACAGTTTAAAGGAAATAGATAAGGATATGCATAATAGATTGTTATTTAATAGCATTACAGATAAAAACAAGAAATCTGATATAAATAGTTACAACTCTATTAACATGGAGGCAAATGAGTTTGATATAGGTAAAAGAACTGAATGTCGAACCAAGGAGGGTGGCATTCATTTCACTGAAGGATCATAAACCTGGCTTTCATAATATATCAAAGTGGAGACAAAGTAAACCGGCTAAGATTGAACTAGATTTAGTAAGAAAGACAATTTTAAGAAACATTAATAATAAAATTAAGTAATCGTCAAATCTGTTGCTATGGGACCAACAGCTTCTGGGTGAGATCTCAATAAAAATAAAGCAGAATTCATACAGTTTGATATCGAGGTTTTCTACCCGTCGATATCTGAATCACTGTTGCATTGGAGTTTGCACGTTCGTTTGTAATCATCGATGAGAATGAAATAAAGCTCATTATGCGCGCACGTAAGACACTGTTATTGAGTGGCAGATCTGTCTGGACCAAAATGATAGCCAAGAGATTTCTTCTCTATGCCCGCATTTAAAAAAAAATACATCTTAGCAGAATTTAAAGATAGACCACCGGACACATTTTAAACCTTACCCATCTGGTTTACATATTTTTGACATACGTAATGTTTGTTGTAACTTTAGTTATCTCCCCTGTGTTTTTCTATTTGTTTCTGTCTTCTTCATTACTAGCGTTCCCATTCAAACGTCATCTGCTTTGAACGCAGCTGACAAACGGTCTGGTTCTTATCAGCTTGAAATATGGCAAAATAAATTAATGTTTTAACTAGGAAACCTTCGGTAGCTGTATTTCACGAGATTTGTGCTTTTCATTATAACATTTTTACTATCATAGCTGATCGAGTGCTATTCTATTTGTTGAAGCCTTTCCACACACACGCTACAGACAGACAGACAGACAGACACTACGAGCTCCTTTCAGTTTCTGTTTTTGCAAATCCACTCACGTACTGTACTTGAGCAAGGTACTACAAAATGCGAACTGAACACAAGGGTCCATATGGCTGGGAGACAAGCTTCTCAACCACTCAGCCACGCTAATGTGGTCTGTGAGTTATTATAAGACGAATATAAATCGTAAGCAAGATGGAAGCAGTAAACTGCTTCATCCTTCCAACCCACTCTGGGAATTTTTCATGAGGTACCACATCTGGAAATAATAAAAACTGTTGAATATGTTTCTGTAGGTAAATGGCACTGAGTTCAACGCCTTAGTGAAGAATTGTTTGGACAATATACCTGCAGACATCGAATTTGGTTTTCAAGGAGACATCAGGGGAGTTTCGTAACCTTGTAACCATAAAATAAAAGTTTGTCAATGCAGAACTTGAGAGATTGCAGCTTGTCTCCTTTGGGATTAGGTCTATGTATTTCTTTCTTTCTTTCTTTCTTTCTTTCTTTCTTTCTTTCTATATATATTTTTATATATATGTACACACACACACACACACACACACACACACACACACATGCACACACATACAAACACACCCACCCAGAAACGCACACCCAAACACACATATACATAATCTTACTTTCCTTTTCTCTCTCTCCCTCCTCCCCCTCTCTCTCTATATACATATATATGCATATGTGTGTGTGTGTATATATATATATATATATATATACACATACGCGCGCGCACACAGACATATCAGTGTGCGTTCTGCCTGAACAAATAATGTTATTTGCAGCAACAGCAACACCACAGACAACTTCAATGGCAAAGAACTGGATTAATCATGATTGGCCAGGTCAAGAAGAAAATTTACATACCCCCCCCCCCCCCCCCCCCCCCCGCAAAAAAAAGATAAATCCAAAAGGGAAAGGAAAAACCCCAACATAAACACCACCCACTATGAGAAAATACAATAATAAAAGCAAAAAACATAAACAACAATTACCAGAAAATATTCTCCAACAATGGACAAAAATAATTATAAATATTAAAAAAAAACACGCAAAAAAGAGATGAAACCCCACCCAAACAAAAATAAACAGAAAGAAACACACTTTCCTTCTATATTTATTTCTCTCCCCCTCTCTCTCTCTCTCTCTCGCTTTCTCTCCCTCTCTCGCTTTCTCTCTCTCTCTCTCGCTTTCTCTCTCTCTCTCGCTTTCTCTCTCTCTCTCGCTTTCTCTCTCTCTCTTGCTTTCTCTCTCTCGCTTTCTCTCTCTCTTTCTCGCTTTTTCTCTCTCTCTCTCTCGCTTTCTCTCTCTCTCTCGCTTTCTCTCTCTCTCTCGCTTTCTCTCTCTCTCTCTCGCTTTCTCTCTCTCTCTCACTTTCTCTCCCTCTCTCGCTTTCTCTCTCTCCCTCTCTCTCTCTCTCTCTCTCTCTCTCTCTCAATATCTCTCTCACTCTATCCCTCTCGTCTTCTCTCGCTCTCTTTCCCTCTCTTCTTGTTTCTTACTTTCTCTTCGTTTGCTATTCTGTTGGGTAATGATTTCTCTCTCTCTCTCTCTTTCCCTCCCTCTTTCTTTCTCTCCCCTTTTCTGTCTCTGTCTCAAGCTCAGTCTGCCTCTTACCTTCTCTCTCTGCCTTTGTTTTTCTCTCTTTCTTTTTCCCTCCTTTGCCTTTCTCTCTGTCTCTCTCTCTTCCTTTCTGTTTCTTTCTCTTTCTCTTTCTCTCTCTCTCCCTTTGTTTTTCTCTTTCTCTCGCTTTCTCTCTCTCTTACCTTCTCTCTTTCTCTCCTTTTCTCTTTCTTCCCCTCTCACCGTCTCCCTCTTTTATTCTTATTCTCCCATTCTCTCCTTTCATTCGCACACAATAATTGCGTCAAAATCTGTTAAATTTGTAAATAAGATTTATTCTGAGAAATCTTTTCTGTGAAATGAAGATTTTTTTGCTTCTATTTTCTTTTATTTTAATCTGTCTGTCTGTGTGTCCATCTATCTATCTATCTATCTATCTATCTATCTATCTATCTATCTATCTATCTGTCTGTCTGTCTGTCTGTCTGTCTGTCTGTCTCTCTCTCTCTCTCTCTCTCTCTTGGCATATTTTCCATAATAGCTTCTTTGTCACGTTGTACACAACTTACTACAAATTTAATATGCAGATATTACAAGCCCAACCGAAAGCAATGAGAACACGAGCAACAATAGCGAACAAGAACAACAACAGCAACAACGACATTGACGACAACGTTGACGACAACAACAACAACAACAACAACAACAACAACAACAACAACAACAACAACAACAACAACAACAACAACAGCAAGAACAAGTACAAGAGGAACGAGAGAATCTCTAACAACGACGAAACTAACAATGACATTTCGACAATGATATCAACAGTAACAAAAATAAAGACAATAACAACAAGAAAATAAAACAAAGCAAAACGCCCCCACATCACCTTAAATCAATGTTGCGAAATAATGCCCCTCCCGTCAAAAAAGAAAGGAAAAAAGTTTCGACGAATTGATAATATGAAATAGATAAATTACATCTACTAGTGGATTGGAAAACAAAAAAAAAAAAAAGAAATAAAATATGAACAATGGAAGCTAAAATTAGTAAAAAAGAAGACAAACGAAACGAGAACCATTCGCCATTTTGTTAGTTAACGTACAAAGCTATGAGTTAATTTCAAGCTGCTGTTGTTTCGCAAAAAGTGCGAAATGATAACAAACAGGAAATATAAAAGAAAGAGAAGGAGAATGGAGAAAGGGGACATATTGAGAAAAAATATGAAAGGTCGGGATGGGGTTAGTTATTTAGTAGTCATCGCTAAATAAGCGTTTAAAGTGGTCTTATGTGTGTATTTCCATCTGAAAAAATTATTATTAAAACTTGACATATTGAATTGAGGCGTGTTTTATATTTGTCAGTGTTACATGCCCTTTGTTGCATGTTCTCTCTATTACAATCATTAGACTTCTGCGATATCGGCTTCACCACCCCTGTCGACTGCTGTGGTACAGGAATAGTTGCTTTATTACACGTTCATACTGCTGTCCCAGCCCGACCAGCTGTCCGCACCAACCCAGGTAACTGAACTAGGTATACCCGGCCAAACTGAACATGATTACCTTTTTTATTAGGCTATTTTTAGGATAATGAATATTTTCGTATCTTTCGATAATGATATATATTCACACACACATTTACATGTATGTAGCGTTCAGTATACACATATTTTTTCACGTCTGGCCGTATAGCCGTTCTTGTTTATTTTCAGTTTCGTTTTCCTGTCTTGTTTTCTGTCCGCCACTACATTCCTCCACGTTACATTTAAAACTAGTTGTTTTCCTCTTTACCAGATCAGCGACTGTGTCGCTTTAAAAGTATGTATACTATGAGTAAGGTCGAGTAGCTGCCATCTCTAACCGACGATTGTCCTGTACCAAGGAAGAGAAATAACCCAGAAACCATTGGTCTACAGGTACCGCTAAGGTTCGAAAAAGAGCAATAAACTCCCTTGCTCATGGTATGCGGACACAGACAATGTGTCGGTAGCCAGCTGGAAAAGTGGTATTCCTGGGGCTAAAAAGTGGTAACGTTGTCCTGTGTATGACTGTCACATTGCGTTGGTAAATAAAATTTACTATACACACACACACACACACGCACATATGTATCCATACACACACACACATAATCACAGAATCACGGTATTGACCAGACTTTCGGATGTTGTTATACATCGCTGGTCACAATGCGCCTCGCATTTGTTTTAGCTTCTGAATGATGCCTCCTCCTCCGCTGGCTAGGCGAGCAGGCCAACATTCCCTCTGATTGAAAGGCTCAACTCAACCTCTTCTCATTTTAAAGCTCTTTTCATTTCACAGCTCAGCTCAACAGCGCTTCTCCTTTTATAGCTCAGCTCAACTTCTCATTTTACACCTCAGCTCAGTCTCTGCTAATTTTACAGCTCAGTTCAGCCTCTTTCCATTTTACAGCTCAGCTGAATTTCTTCTCATTTTACAGCTCACATCAATCTCTCCTCATTTTCCCTCTCAACACAATACCTCCTCATTTTACAACTCTCTTTACAACCTTACAACTTCTTACACTTTACAGCTTAGACTACTCTCTTCTAATTTCCATCTTCAGTTCAATCTCTTCCAATATCAACCCACTCCACTCTGCTAAATTTCTTTTCATTTCTTCCGTCAGCGCAATCTTTTCTCAGTTCCGCCCTCAGATGAAACTTTCTTCCTTTTTCCTCTCTGCTTGAAGTCTTTTCATCTTTCCTTTCACTTTTCATTTCTAACCTCGTTTAACTGCTATTTGTTTTAAGCTAATAGCGATATAAATTCCCTTTAAAATAAATTATTACACAGTAAAACACATCTGTTCATATTTTTCGTTTTACTCCACCCGTTCGTGTATCAACTTTCTTATACATTATTCATCGAAATATATTTTCAACCTTTAATTTTCTTAAACCATTCTCTCTTTTATCTCTAACGGCAAACTTTCTTTCCTCACATCTCTTCCGTCGTATTCATATCTAAATCACAGTAATTTAAATATCCTTGTATTTTAATATCACGTGACTAACACTAAATAAGTACACATATAACTAAACACAAATATAAAAAATCGTTATTTGCACCGAATTCAGCGAGATCTGAAGCAACGTTTTGCATATTTATGCTTAATAAATTCTTTTAGATTCAAACCCAAAGATGCTGGTCGTTGTTGTGTACATCATTGGAGTACAATTTCTTATTACGAGGTCAGTGAATTCTTAACACTCTCAGCTTATCGGTACAAAGGATTCTGGGACATCGGTGTTTTGACATGTGTCCCGTCAGTTACAAGTACCAAGACCTTTAAGCTTAAACAAGTTGGTTATATTTATAATTTTAGCGAACAAAACTGTTTCCTGATCAGTGCTTACAATGATTTTAATTTTGTTGGCAAAGTACAAAAACAAACAAACAAACAAACAAAAAAAAGAACCCGCTTTCAAAGCCTGTACAGACATAATATTACTTTTATAAAAATCTTTCCGTCTACAACGTGGATTCATTAACTTATAAATTAATATATGTTTTTCCCCTTTCTATGCTTTTTAAAAGAATTTTTTTATCTTCTATTCCTTAGTTTCCCAATAACAAAATTTCTTTCGAAACTGATTAAAAATTATTACGAAAGAGGCCCCGTGGTAGGCTCCACACCAGATGGTTGGACATAATTGGGGAAGATTTCCAATGGCCTAACATTATCTTGGAAGATGCAGAGGGGCTGGCACGGGACCGTCAGAGATGGAGAGCACTGGGGGACCTGGCCGGATCTACGCATGATGGCACCTCTGGGACCACTAACTTGGAATGACCCATCCGCATCGTGCAAGAGCTTGAAGCCAAGACAAGCCATCGATACATTATAGTTATTTCCCTTTCACTCGAAAACGCCATTTTAAAGCTTATCTATATTTCTTCTAAACTTAAACTCATAAATTAACTTTTTCCAAATCTTGCTCATATTGAATTAAAATTTATATACGTTATTTACATTATTTACATTATTTACATTATTTACATTTGACAGATATTTGTCCTCATCTTGTTTGTTGTTAACTGTAAATAATGTAAATAATAAACGTAATTCCTCATCTCTTAAATATAGAACTGTAAAATTTATATTATAATTAAAATTTTATCCCTGTTATTTACCATTCTCCCATATAGGGACCACATCTACCATATAAACAATCTTTTAACTCATTATTTCCTTCCCATTTTTATCATCTTGTCTTCCAGCTATATTTAAAAAAAATTTTATTATAAAAAACCCTTAATTTTCTTCTAATTTATTCGACAATATCTAACCTAGACCGAAACTATCCGCAAAGTGTAACGTTTAATCTTCAAAAATATCTTAACTAAACATCAAATACTTTGTGACCCCTATTTTGATAGTGGATTATTTATCACATGAACGAACATTTTCTACTACATATACAGCCTAGCGGTTAAGGTTTTGGGCCGAGAATATTAATATTACAGGTTTGATTCCTTGATCAGGCGATGCTCCAGGAATACACTTCATTTCGGGTTATTCTCTTCCAAAACTGACCGACAGAGGAAAGGAAAGCTTTGCTAATGGGACCAAATCAAGACCGAAAGATTTGTCAATAGCTCGCCCTCTGCTCTTAAAATGCAGAAAAGATTGACTTTCTCCCTACACAAATCCCATGTTAATTCATGTTAATTCAGCCATCAATTTTGAGAGATTGTCTCCCCTTCTCATGAAAAATTCTTGATAATTGCCGCCAGGTTATTATTTTTCTTTTCTACATCTGAAAGAAGTTTGAATAAAGTAAGAATTTATCGTGTACTGCTTTCAGTACATCCGACCATCACACACACACACACACACACACACACACACACACACACACACACACACACACACACACACACACACACACACACACACCGGAAGCGGAAATTTCTCTTCTCCAATCGCGAAAAATACGACACGAAGAGAAAGTTAAATCAATTGATGCAATTATGTTTGCTGAACTCGCCGAACGAAGTGATAATCAGTCATGAAAAATTACAACAACTATGGAAAGACGATACAAAGCGGGAAGAAAAATCCATAAAGATGTGAGAAAAACAAGAGTGGTCCACTAATCATGAAAACAATCTGCGGAGAAAAATCCATTATGAAAACGAAACCACTACAAAAAAACCGCAAGGAAATCAAAATCAAACATAGACACCGGCCCCAGAGGAACCAGACTAAGGTATCGAACCTTTAGCTATCCAAGAACATATGCGGAGATGACCTCCAGCTCACCCCAACTGCAGACTAGAAAGCCATATTCCGTAATATCAAAACGTAACGCTGCAATAAACAAGCGCAAGGAATATAGGAGACAACCATCAACCCATAATATCAAACACCCTAGAAGGATGAATACTTGGGGAAAAAGACAGGAAAGACAAGTAACATACTGACAAGGACCAACCTATAATACCAAGTACCCTAGATGGATGAATACATGGAAAGAAAGACAAGTAAAATACGGACAACTCAGAAACCGTAATATGAATAATCATCATGAACAATCCCATACATCCTGAATGGCCCAATAAGCATAGAAGATGGGAAGAAGACAAAAACTATGGGCAACGAAATACATACAAAGAACATGAACCATCCCCTCACCTGCGAGGGAACCAGAACCCCAGAAACAACGAAAAATGGAATCAAAATAATACAATTCCATTTTTAGGGAGAAAATACCACAATCGTGCACCAGAGCCGATGCAACAGAATATTTTAATGATCTCACAGAACATATAGACCCGAAGATCATAAATTTGTCAAGCAGAAACCTCAACAAGAATGAGATTAATTTCATATTGAAAGGTTACAAATTTATCCCGATACCCACCCCTGATCTCATTAGAACTAAAAGCTTATATTGAGCATTTTAATCGCCACTTCCGGCTTATAGAATTCTTTGGCAATAAGGGTATAAATGACGAATCAATTGTCAGGAATAAATCCCACTTCACCCGCTACAAGAAGAATGACAGACATTTAGACATAATTTCGAAATTTTTCCAAAGTACTCGTAAATGTAAACAAAACATTCGTGAAGAAGAAAAAGAAGCCTTACTAACACTGAAGACTAACAATTCAATCATCTTAAAAGAAACCGATAAGGTGGGGGTGATAGTAATCATGGACAAAGACTACTGTAAAGATAAGATATTGGAAATTCTAACAGACTAATCCTACTGCAAGGAAGGACCAAGACACCGGGAAAAAGCAATAATGAATAAAATCAGAACACTAATTAATGAATACCAAGATTTCTTCACAGACAAAGAGAAAGATTATTTATGCAACCCTGTAACCAAAGAGAGCAATTTCTACAGATTACCCAAAATCCACAAAAACCCTAAAATACAGAGAACCATAAATGGGCAGAGGAACCAATATATAAAAATACTGACCTACTAACCTCAAACTGCGACCAACAGTTGCTGGACCTCAAGCACCAACACAACAACTGAGTCATTTTTTGAAATACTCCTAAAACCTTTATGCCCATTAATACCCAGCTATATACAGCATAGATTTTCCCCAGCACATTCCACCTAATGTTTCGGAAGGTACCATACTTACAAGCTTTGATGTCACCCATCTTTATACCAATATACCTCACACTTTGGGCTTGGAAGCAGTCAAACACTGGGTGGAGAAACATAGAGGACGGATAAATGAACGCTTCAAAACTGACTTCATCATTAAAGCCACATGCCTGGTACTAGAAAGGTACACCTGTTAAAGGTACACCTGATAAAGGTACACCTGATAAAGGTACACCTTGTAAAGGTACACATGGTAAAGGATACCTTTAGATTCGATAATAAAACATATCGACAGTCAAAGGGCACAGCTATGGGAACGCGGTTTCTCATATACTAAACTACTCATGGGATACTTGGAAGAAAATCTTTATGAGGAAGTAGAGAGAGTTTTTAACCATGATTACAATAAGTACATAATAAAAAAGTGGAAACTCTTCCTCGATAACTGCTTTATCTTTTGGGACAAATCAAACGAGGACCTACGAACACTTAATAATATACTCAACACACTTCACCATCAAATTCAGGACAAAATCCAGTTGCAATAAAAATACACAACTCCACAGTCACAACAGATATATTTTGCAAAAAGAAAAAAACCGACACGCACCAATATTTGAATTTCTACTCTTTCTATCCCTCACACATCAAAAGGAACATCCCATACAGCATGGCAAAACGTATCTGCACTATAGTGACTGACCGCAAAATACGTCTAATCCGACTCAACGAGCTCAAAGACTTCCTAACAAAGCAGAAATACCCCTTAGGGGAATTAAAAAGGCGACGAAGCTGAGCATCACACAACTAAGAACACCAAAGAAAAAAATTAATGGACACGCGATTCCATTTATTAATACACATAATCCTGGGGTAGCCAACGTCTTTCACGCTATAAAATCAAACCTACCTATACTTCTACAAACCCCAAAATGAAAGATCTGATTGATAAAAACTCTTTACGAAACAATAGAAGCCAACCAAAAAATGTCAACAAAAAAAAAAACAAACACCTCACAAGAGCAAAATTCACATCAGAAAATGAATCAGAGTTCTCCGTAAAAGAATGTAGAGATAGCAGATGTGGAACATGCAACAACAACTTGAAATACTTAGAAAGTGGTTCCCACAAAATTCAAGAGCGCATTCTCGTTCAAAGTAAATGCAGATATGAACTGCAAGACACAGAATATCATATACTGTATTACTTGCTCCAACTGCAAGGAAAATTACATTGGCGAAACAAACAATTCCCTCTGCCAACGTGAAAGAATCCACAGACAGCAGATCCGACAAGAGGAACTGGGCAAGATCCCACTGAGCAAGAAATATGCAGTGAAGGAAAGTTCAAAATCTTTCCCTTTCACAAATGTTCAAGAGATGACCCAAAATTCCGAAAAGAATTTTTTCTTCTTCTTCTTCTTTAACACTAATAATGATGGATGAAGAGAAAATGTTACACTATTACAGTTGTTTCTGAACGTGATTCCAATGTTAATAACGTGAAACTCATCTCTATAAATGATCACGCGCACGCACGCACGCACGCACGCACACACACACACACACATACACACACACACACACACACACACACACACACACACACACACACACACACACACACACACACAACATCGGGATTTTGACAACTGTTGCTCTTATAGAACTTACATATACCTGAGAAAGAATACTAGAACCACAATGCAGCTACTTGGCAAAGCGATTCGTGATTCTGACTTTATTTTTCTAATTTATGAATATTGTACTAATATTTAATGTCTGTTCATGCAAAACATTGAATTACACAGAATATGGGACTTGACTATACAGTGTAAAAGAATATACATTTTCATAGGAGTTTGAAATTTGAACTCTTTTTTCTATTTTTCAGTGGTACCCTCCCTTATTTCCTTCATTCTACTTCCTAAAATTAACACCTTTGAAAGGTCATCAGCCCTTGTGAGAAAATGTGTTTTTTACAAATATGTTGATAGGTATACAATGGAAAAAGAAAAAAGAAAGGAGAAAGAAAAAAGAAAAATACTTTGTAATGAAATTTCAATGAATTGACTACACCAAATTGAAAAAATCTCCCCTCTCTCTCTCAATCTATCATTTCCCCATCCTTCATCATCATCATCATCATCATCATCATCATCATCATCATCATTATTATTATTATTATTATTATTATTATTATTATTATTATTATTATTATTATTATCATTATTATTATTATTATTATTATTATTATTCATTCGTAACACAGCTTAGGTAAAAATGCACCGGAGTCTTTAGTTATCCGTCAAGTCATAACAAGGACCTCAGACAGATGCGCGCTGTGCCCAATAAGGCTGCTTATTGCAAGACATCAATCTTGCATGGGATTTCCAGTTGCCTTAAGAAGTCTTGAAATTTCAATGGGATTGAGCCCAACGCTCCAATCACCATTGGTATCACTTTTACATTACCCTCTCACATTCCATACAGTTTTGCCATTTCCACTTTCAATTCGGAGTACTTGGTGGTTTTTTCAACCTCTTTACTCACAGCATTCAAGTCATTTGGTATGGCTACATGAATGATCTGACAGTATATGCCTCTCTTATTCAATATGATAATATCCGACCGACGGTGTTCGATTGCACGATCCGCCTGAAAATCATAGTCCCAGAGTATCCTTACTTCTCCATCTTCCAGCATAACTTTACTTGGTACATACTCTCTGATACTTCATATTGGCATTTACGGCATAAGAGCCAATGAAGATACACACATACTTTATCATGGCAGCGCTTGTATTTTTGTGTGCAAGGCTCTCACATCCACTTACCAAGTGGGTCACATTTTCCACACTCTTTCCACAGTGTCTGCATTTCTGGGTGTCAGAAGTTTTATAGATGTTATACTTCACTGAATTGTGTGTGTGTGTGTGTGTGTATATATATATATATATATATATATATATATATATATATATATATATATATATATATATATATATATATATATATATATATACATATATATATGAAACAGAAATATTATTATTTCTAAATCTCTCAAAGGGGGACATTCAGTAACAACTCTTTAAAGTAATAGCTATTTGCCAATATAATGTGGCTGTTCTGGAAGGGACAATGTTACTGTTGTTTTAGCCCCAAGAAACATCGTTTCCAGTTGGCTATACGACACAATATCTGTGTCCTTATATTTTCGAACCCAGATGTTGTTTTGCGCTAGGTGGGAGTGCTGAACTCCCTGTTCGAAAATATAAGGACACAGATATTGTGTTATATAGCCAGATAGAAATGATGTTTCTTGGGGCTAAAACAACAGTAACATTGTTCCTTCCATGACAGCCACATTATGTTGACAAATAGCCTTTACTTTACACACACACACACACACACACACACACACACACACACACACACACACACACACACACACACACACACATGATAAACGGTCTAGTTGTTTGGATGTGGTGCTTACGATCATAAATTTGTCGATTTCCTTCATGGCCTAGACGATGCGTTGAGTCCTTGAGCAAAACATTCCATTTCATTATTTATATTATTTACATTCGACGGATATTTGTCCTCATCTTGTTTATTAACACAACGTTTCGGCTGATATACCCTCCAGCTTTCTTCAGGTGTCTTGGGGGAAATTTCGAACCTGGAATGAGAACCAAGGTTCGAAATTTCCCCAAGACACCCTAAGAAGGCTGGAGGGTATATCAGGCGAAACGTTGTGTTAACAACAAATTAGATGAAGACAAATATCCGTCAAATGTAAATAATGTACATAATTCCTCATTTCTTAAATATAGAACTGTATACCATTTCATGTTGCTCTTGTCTACACAGCTGAAAATGAGGACCACCCGAGTGCTGGTGCAGTCAGTTCATTCTCATACAACTACAAGAGCAACTAGAACAAATAAAAGCATGCTACATTCAAATCATACTCACTGGATTAACACAAAGAAAAACAGGTTCAAAAGCTCGTTTTTGTATTATCAATGCTACTCGGCACACCAGCGAGGGAAGGGAGAGTTGTTCCATCAGTAGGGGCCGAAACCGAAGTGATTCCGCGTCGATAGCTGATGTAGACGTATGTCCATCTGTTTAAACAGATATGATTAGAGGAATATTTGGTTGCTATTTCTATCTACGTTGATGGCCGATGCAGAGGCTCTTTCGTTCATTAATTATTGTTGTTGTTGTTGCTATTACGGTTATGACAATGTTTATTAGTTTAAGAGAGCTTTATTTCTATAGAATTAGCTTTGATCTCAAGATGAAGAGGTACTAATTCCTACCTGATCAATGATCAAATGGAATGTTAGTCCATAATTTCTTTCCACCCTCCCTTCCCCTCTTTCTTCCCCTACCCTCTTCCCTTCTCTCTTTTTTTCTTCTTTCTCCATCGTCACCACCACCAACCTTAAGTCATGATATTATATCTAAGAGAAAGTGTGGGGAGGTAACAGAGGTAAAGAGAGAGAGAGAGAGAGAGAGAGAGAGAGAGAGAGAGAGAGAGAGAGAGAGAGAGAGAGAGACAGAGACAGAGAGAGAAAGAGAGAGAGAGAGAGAGAAAGAGAGAGAGAGAGAGAAAGAGAGAGAGAGTGTGTGTGTAAAGAAAGAGATGAAAAAGGGGAGAAGAAAGAGAGGGTAAGAGGGAGGGAAAAGAAAAGATATAAAGCAAGGTAGAGAGGGAAAACGATAAGGATAAAAAGACGGAGAGAGGAAGAGAAGAAGAGTGAAAGTGAAACTGAGAGAGAGAAAGAGAGAAAGAGAGAAGTAGGACATACACACACAAATACATGTGCATGCGCACGCACACACAGACGCTCTCATCGCAGTTGAGTGATTATTTCATGAAAACTTGGAGACAAGTTGTTAGCATTTTCCTTGTTCTTTCTTTCTTTCTTTCTTTCTTTCTTTCTTTTTTGTTGCTGTTACTCTTATTTTCTTTGTTGTTGTTGTGCTACAGGCCTGTCCAACGATCAAAGGCCTTTCTAGCTATGACCATTCCATCTAGATTCCAGTATACTTCAGCGTAATTTAGGACAACATTAAACAGATATGGCCCTTTAGTTCTTTTAAACGGTAGCTCTGAGATTTGAGGGGCATTTTGCTGCTATTTCTTTCAGTTCAAACAGCTGCATATACGCCCTTCTTTTAGTTCAAAGTAGCAGTAGTAGTAGTAGTTGCTGTTTTAGCTGTTGTTGTCGTTATTGTTGTTGTTAGTGTTGCTATTGGTGTGGTTGTTGCTCTTAACTTTTACCTTTTGTATCAGTCATTGATTAGCGGCCATGCTGGGGCACCAGCGATTC